>NC_056731.1:876216050-876516050 GCF_019279795.1 Protopterus annectens | reverse complement strand
TTATGATGGTTGCACATTTTAAGTGACTAGTAGCATTCAGAATATGATGTATCACTTCTCAAGCAATTAAAAGCAGACTAATGAGGTTGTTTGCTTTGTGTTGGTTAGCAGAGCATATAATAACTGATCATGGTACTCTCATTTAGTGCTTCAAGATGCAAAATGTTATCTTTCATTTCACAAGTGCTCCTGGGCATCTACATACTATATGACTGGTGGAGAGAAATGTATAATATTACAAGCAAGGTTGAAAAAAAACTTATGCACAATTCAGGACAAGTTTGGTTTGTATTTGTTGAAACATTTTACTGTTCTAAATTATTTCAGTGGACACTCACCTGCTCTTTCTGAGCACACATGCCCATCAGACTTGACCTAATTAAATCTTACACAGCTGATGTGACACCCCAAAAAAATATCTGTTATCCTTCATGACCAACATGTCAAAGATAGATCCTTTGCTGCGTCTTATGCTGTTTATCTCTGAAATAATGCTAACAAAATGTAAGTAGATTCATAGATCTGTGCGAAAGTGAAATAGTTAATATCTTAAAAGGTGGAATAAAGAGACATTGGTAGGTACCACATATTGGAGACATGATAAACATCACAGATCAAGAATCGCTATGCAGGCACAGCAGCCTGTTGGTTCAACTACTACCAGACTGTGAACTCTTATTGTGATGGTTTGCTAAGAGCTGTTAGTGATCTTACCTTTCTAAGAATATTCCACAGCCTTGTGCTAGGTCTGAACTAAAGCATGAATCCTAAGGATTGTACTATTGAAAGTGGAATCACAGAAATCCTCAGAATCTTGTCCTGTAAATCTAGACAAGTTTTAGATTGTTTTCACATTGAAACATAATTCATAAAGTATGCTGTCATCTGTGTATGCATTGGTATATTATACCCATTGTGACCAACAAGACTAAATATTGTTTATAGTTAAACAAATTAAGGTTTTGAAGTATTGCTTACTTTCTGGTAAACAGCTCAGTTTTAGAAATGAGCACACCACCTTTACTGTACTCTTTTCAGTTTCAGATGACATAGGTTCATAGGTAGGTACTAGGCTATCTGCCCGAAGGCATTTATAAGTCTAGCCAGAATGTGTTGGCTTTCGCCGCCCCCTTAGATTAGTTCCCTGTGCCTCTGTCCAGCAGAGCCACTGAAGTGATCCCCGAGGTAAACTTTGTTTCCCATCCACTCGTCAAGGTTTCTTTTGAAGAGTGTTAGCGAGGAGCTCTGCCTAATGTAGATTGGGATCTTGTTCCAAATCATGGGAAGTCTCTGGGACAGGAATCTATCCCTTCAGCATGTCCTATTTATTGTTGTGGTGAGGTTTAGATCCCTAGAGCGTGTGGCTCGCGGGGATAAGGTTTTCTTTAGGTGGAGCATGTCCATCAATTCTGGGTTGGACATGGCCTTGTATGTCAGGCAGAGATCACCTCTGAGTAGGTGGTATGCAACCAAGAACAGCTGTAATTTCTTCAGTTGAGCTGCATAGGGCATCTGTTTGAGGCCAGTGATCCTCTTGGTGAGGTACTTCTGTGGTCTTTCCAACTGTTGCAGGTGTCTTGTAAGGTACATCCCAAATGGGGCGTTGTACTCTATGATGGGTCTGATGAGTGATGAGTAGAGAGGCACAATGACCTCTTTTGATCTGGATGCGAACTCTTTTGTGATTAGGTGGGCCACGTAGAAGCATTTTCTAACCACTTTGGCAATGTGATTATCAAAAATGAGATTACTATCTACTTGGGTCCCCAGATCCCTTATTATGTCTTCTGTATTTAGGAGACTACTACCTATGTGGTATTTTGTGGGTACTTTGTTTTTTCCAAAGGGGATGACTATGCACTTTTTGGCATTTAGCTTGAGGCCATGATTTTGACACCAGGTATCCATCTCAGTGAGACCCCTTTGGAGGATGTCTGTGTCAGCTGGAGAGTCAGTTATAGCCCCTAGTTTGCAGTCATCTGCAAACTTAGTCAGCCATAGTCCTCCTGTGCTTGCCTGTACCTCTAAGAAGTATATGCCGAACAGGAGGGGTCCTAGGACTGAGCCCTGGGGAACTCCACTTGTAACCGATTTAGAGTCAGACCTAGCTCCCACAACTCTCACCATGTGGGTTCTGTCCGTGAGCCAGTTGGCAACCCATCTTGTGACGTAGGGGTTTCTGTTCAGGCTGGTGAGCTTGTCTATAATACCAGAATGGGGAATGGTGTCAAAGGCCTTCCTAAACAAAATGGGTTCTGTTCATCTTACAAGGACCATATTAGCATATCTGAAAGGGCATTTGATTCTGTTGATTATAGACCATAATTAGTTACAAGTCATCCAGCCAGAAGACAATTAAGGACCCTAACCCAAATTCCCAATAGCCCCAAAGGACCGTGTGGATAGGTGACTTGCTCAAGGTAATATAGTAGGTAAATTAAGGTGGAAAGATTCAAATCATGTACCCTTTGCACAGGAAGGAGTTCATTAACAAGTCAGAGCTTTAGTCCTCTGCGCTAACTGCCAGACACATATTAGGTTCTTCCTCTTTGCTGAGGGAGCAGTGATATGGGTGTCAAACAAATATATTAATTGGGTTGCCAGGATAAAGCTGGCTAAGATATTTTCCACTGAGGCTGATATCTGTGCAGGAGTCCTACAATGATCATACTTAGTTATTTTTATTTTTTGCTTCACATCCGTGTCTGGATCTTCCCAACTTACAATGCATTTTAAATGTTGATTATATGATCAGCCTTCTCCTGGAGCAAATCTGCTTAGATTGCAAAAGTAACTTGGCTGGCATTTGGACCTATTTCAACAATAAAAGAGCTATAGGTGAATATAGACAAAATGAGCACCGTGTTTGGTTCTCACAAGAAACATCAAGAATTACCAGCCCAGCTGTACAATGTATCAAAGACGGGTATGAGCCTTGCATTGAGCAACAGTCTATCTTCACCAGGGATGATGCCACAGTATGTACATAAAATGTACAGAAAATTATTGATTTTAATAATTGGCTATGTTTCTGGTGTCATTCCATGGGGATCAAATATCATTCAGTGTGGGAGGATATGGTTAATAGACCATGTTGCTTTGTCAGGGATGGTCTCCACCTGTCTCCACTAGGCTTTTGGATATTAGCTAAAACTTTATCCACTCATTTAGAGCCTTTTTTTAGGCAATATTAAAATGACAAAAGTAACATCTTAGAAAAAAAAATACTCAAAGCAACCTTAAGGTGTTACTGCTCAATGCTAGTAGCCTAAACAAACAAACAAAAAAAAACCCCTCCAAAGTCTACAAGTCTTCCTCACTAGGTGAATGTAGAAATACTTGCTATTACCAAAGATTTGGTTTAAAACCTTAGAAAGTACTCCAGCAGTGCAAGATTACAGTACCTTCCACAAATTTAAACCAACAAGAGCAAGACAAGGACTAAAAGTGGAGGAGTCTGAATCTATGTTAGCAACAAATACACCTCCAGGGTGGTCAAACTGGAGCGTGCCATGGAGTTCATCCATGTGCAAGTCACCTTAGATACGGCCCCTTACCATATTCTAGCTAACTATAGGTCACTATCTGTGCCCCAATAGTCTTTCAACTCTTACCTAGACCTATTAGATTCTCATACCATCCAATCAAATACCCTATTCATGGGTGACTTTAACTACCCTTCTGTAGACTCGGAAACAAACTCATAAGTACAATGCGTCCTGGACTTTATTAACATGAACACCCTGGAATAGATTGTGTGCTCTCCAACCAGAATATCACATATACTGGATCTAGTACTCAACAACATGGGAGAGCACTGCCCCCCCCCCCCCAGGTTATGTCCTCACTAGTGAGGTTAGATCACACAGAGTTCATCTTCGAAATAAAAATCAACTCAAAATCATCCTATTAAGCAACAGTTTGTTAAAATTCAGGGTCCCTAACCCAGAAACCTTAGCTACCCATGGAGAACTATTCACAGAAACCCTGTAAATGCTTGCACAGAGGCTGCTGTGCCTTCCAGAAGTAAGCCCAAAACAAACACCAAAAACAAACCCCACTGGTGGAATCCTCATGTCAACAGGGTATATAAAAACCGCCATGGTTGAAGTCAGAGAGAGCAACTGCCATAAAGAAAAGAGCTCTCTGATTTAACTAAACAAGAAACTGAGAAGTCTAATTAAGTCTAACAAGGCCAACTATGAGGTCAAGTTAGCCTCTCAAGTTAAGGATAATCACAAAGCCTTCTTTAGCTATGTCTGGAACCTTAAAATTAACACGCAGCATTTCACTGAACTGGTGGTGAATGGTACTGCCTTTATAAATCATGGAGACATAGCAAATCTATTAGCTGATGAATTCAACTGTAACTTCACCCCTTACTCCCCCCCCACCCTGGCTACCCCCTGTGAAATCTCTTCTAGCTTACTCTCCCCAAGTATCAGCATGGATCAGGTTCTGGTGGCACATGCTAAGGCCAAAAACACTGACTCAGTGAGCCCTGACAATATCCCTGGTTGCCTCCTGAATAGTCTAAAAAATAACCTGTCAGGACCACTTGAGACACTCTTCAACTACAGCCTCAAGACAGGTTACATAACAAATGAATAGAGGACAGTAATGGTCATCATTCTTTATAAGGGCAGATCATCAACTGACCCTGGGAACTACAGATCCATCAATTTGACAAGTCTAATATGCAAAGCCATGGAACAAATTATTATAGAAATGATCAGCAAGGACATTGGCAGCCTACAGATGGTGAACCTATCCCAGTTTGTCTTTGTCAAGGGAAGGTCGTGCCTACTTAACCTGGTATCATATACGATGGACTGGCCAAGGCATTTGATGCAATACTCCACTCAGGCATTGTCGACAAACTCAAGAAAATAGGCATAAATCTCAATAGAACTTATTAGATTGCTGGCTGGCTCACCAATAGGATCCAAAGAAGTCAGGATTCATGAGACCACTTCCACTAGAGACCAGTCACCAGCAGACTACCTCGGCAATCTGTAATGGTCCCACTCCTGTTTGGTGTCTACCTCTCAGAAGTCAAAGCTAATGTCAAAGACCTTCACCTCACCAAATTTGCAGTTGTCTGTAAATTGGGAGCTATCATAGATTACCCCATTATACCAACATCTTGCAAGAGTATCTAATGCAGACAAATGACTGGTGCCAAAGCCACAGTTTAAAACTCATGCCAAGAAATGCATTATAATTTTCTTTGGGAAATTGTCCACCCAAGTTAATTACTCCATCATTAAATCTCCTCTAGAAGTTGACCCAGTAGTTAGGGATCTGGGAACACATATAGATAGATACTGACCATCATGCAGCAAAGATAGTAAGAAAATCTTCCTATGTCACTTAACTTATAGGTAAAGATATAGCAGCTAGATTCAAGGAAGTTATAGAACCTCTCTACTCAGCCTCTGTTAGACCCATCACTGAGTGCAGTGCCCCCTTTGGCATGTACCTAACCAGTCAAAAGGAACTCCAAACTATGAACCAAATGCAAAATAAACAAAGCACTGGAAAGTACTGTCACAACAACACAGGTTTATTGTAAGGATTATGCACTTTCATCAAGATCACTCAAAGGCTTCTTCAGAATCCATATAAAAACTCTCAATCACACAATTTAAATACCCCTCCATCTAAAGTCACATGATGTAAATCACCAATAAATGAACAGCAATAAAATTTAATACATTTATTTATTTGACATTTGTTGACCGGGTAAGTCTGTCGTGTGCCCTTCTTCAGTAGAGGCCCAGGGAGAAAAATCTCCAAAGAACAAAATTTAAATAGTAATACGATATATACATTTTTGATTACAGACCTAACAAATGATAAAATGCAAAGTATAGTTTTGAGAAAAAGTAATTATCATAAAAAGTATAAAATCAGTTTAAACCTACACTGTATAAATATGCACACAAGCACATGTAACGCATTTAAATTAATTTGTAAACATATACCTAACCAGAGTTACCAGACACTTGCAACAGCTGGAACACCTACAAAGGTTCCTCAACAGGAGAATCCAGGGCACAAATACCCTGTCCTAAATGGATCGCCTAAAGGCCTTCTCTCTGTTCTCATTATCCTATAGGCTGCTGAGAAGCAATCTATGCCTAGCTTATAAGACATCCTCAAATTTAACCCTGATGGATCTTTTGCTCATCCACAAAACAAACAGCACTAGAAACACTAGAGCCTAGATTTTGAACTTCACTTGTGACATAAATAGAACATGCTGGAGGGACAGCCATGTGACTCAAAAATTCCTCATGTTATAGACTAGGCCTCCCATCTATATGAAGCAGAGTTCATCCCTGACGCTATTCAAATTAAACCATGACCATTGTTTGGGAAATCACACCTTCACCCCTGGTCTAGCTCCCATGTCTCTGAGACAGAGGCTGTCATTAAGTAAAATATTTTTCAATGAATACCCCCACACACAATCATTAGCAGACCGGACTTCCGCTGTGGTGACCCCTTACCGGGAAAAAGCCGAAAAGACAAACAACAACTCCCACACGCAAATCCCTTAGTTTCCTCCATACTAATGTATCCCACTCAGGAGACAACCAAGATACCCAGGGACCGATTCAGTTGGGGTGCATGGCTAGGTCTATGAAGGCCCTAGTGGTTGTTAACATAGTAACAACCTATGAAACTATGAAGCTATGTGCATAGCATGATGACTAGATCCATTGTCCAGGAGAATGATTTGCCGTACTCTTTTCTTTTAATCACCATGCTGATTATGTAGCATGTATTGTATGGATTCAACTAATAATGTCCTGCACAATTAATAAGCATGTTAATCCTGAAGCTATGTGGGCTATTAAGGATAATCTACTTAATCCACAGTGATGGCGTGGATTGTTACTAATTGAAATTGGCAATATCGATAACACTAAGAAACTTTAGGCCTCCCTTAAATCAATCTGGAGATCAATACTCTTGTTCCTTCCCCCAAAGATGCATCATTACCATGAGTAATTTAAAAAGTCCTCTGACTTCCTATTACATAATGATTTCCACACCGCTAACTCTTGTTGTGTTCAACTTATTACTTAAATTCCACCATAATAACCTTAATATAAGCAGCAGAAGCATAAATATCAACATGGGATTATGGCAATCATGCTTCTTGAAGGCCAGTAGGTTATGAACTGTTTCACAAGTGAACTTAAGAGCCTATATAGCTGGTATCCATTATGACTGCAAAAAGGTTACAGCTCCTACAGGGGCACAGACGATAGGAATGGAACAGCACAACACAGTGATACAGATGGTCTACTGTAAAAGCTATGTGAAAAACCTAAGGAACAAAAACTATAAATCCAATGTATGTGTACTACACATAAGTTGTATAGTTACTCAGAATCCTGCTATACAGGCAGAAACCAGTAATGACTTAGTGCTAATACATACATACATGAATATGCCAGGTTTGAATGGACATTTAAATGTTAAAATCATTCCTAGATGGAACGGATAACATATGATGCCACTAATATGTTAACAGGCGTAGTTTGATTTTGAAGCCAGTAGTTTCTTTAGCCATAATTCTGATGAAGTTCATTGTTAAACATTATACAGAAGAAAACGCTCAGTTTCTTATATGTATTTAGTGATCGCTTATTAAAGGTAGATTATTATTATATTTGGAACATTTCTTCCATTTTTTTCTTAAGGTCTTTGAAGTGTATTTAGTTACGGAATTACCAGCAGTTGGATAGTTTATTAGTTTTATATACATTTTGTGTGTGTGTGTGTGTGTGTGTGTGTGTGTGTGTGTGTGTGTGTGTGTGTGTGTGTGTGTGTGTGTGTGTGTGCGTGTGTGCGTGTGTGCGTGTGTGTGTGTGTGTATACATATATATATATATATATATATATATATATATATATATGGATTAGTTACAAAAGCATGGCCTGGAAGTGACAGCTTGTTATCCCCTGCTTTTGCTGACAGGAAATGACAGCTGTCAATTATCTATATGAAACAGTAATTTCAGCCCATTTACTTTTCAGAATGCTGAATACTATACACAAGGGGCATCTGGGAATAATAACAATGAAACCTTTATTTGAGGTTTCATCTAATGACCTGGCACGAATAAGGAGACTGAAGTCTTAGCCCAAAGCTGCACTTCTTCGCAAATCATCCAAACTGTACTGTATCAGCAGAGCTAATCTATTTCTGACATGATACATAGCTGTCTACAGATATTGTTATTTTTTCTCAGCCCTTAGCTATACATCTCCAGGCTGAATCTTTGCCTTTTTATTAACATCTTGAAAGACCTAGTTACCAGAGTAGTATTTTGTGTGTGCTTTGATGTTGGAATCTCTCAGAGAAGAGTGAGACAAATGTTTTAATAAAGTAACCATGGTGTCAGAATATTAGAGTTTGGGAGGAAATATGGCAGGGCATAATCTACTCCCTGCAAAAATGCTTACTTTATGGTTTTCTCCTCTTACATTTGCATATAATTTTACAGGTTTAGGTATATATCTTCCAAAACTTAATATACTTGTGTATTTTTCATGCAATTACAGCTATGAAGCTTAGAATCAAGGAATGCAGTTTTCATGATGTAGTTGATACTAGGTTCATTCCAAATCAGTGGGCAATATTGTAAAAATGCTCTTGTCTCTTTAAGTAGGTTTTGCATAGATCTAGCAAGAATTAAGGTCCATTCTGCTGTTAATATGAGGGAGTGTTCTGTGGGTGGCATGACCTTTAAGGTGGCTCTGAGATGTGGACTGCACACACCGAGAGTTAGCAGTGTAGAAAGCATTACATAATAGGAAGGCAGAGGAGTTCTTTAAATAACTCATAGTAATGCTTGTTTTGTAGAAAGAACAAGGGTATCAATCTACAGATTGCAATAAGGGAGGCCTGACATTTCTTAGTGTTATAGACATTGCCACTTGCAATTAATGACAATCCATGCCCTCAGTTTGGATTAAGTATCTCTTCTGCTTCAAAATGTGTATGGAATGGTTATTATATAAGGGATACCTTCCCATGTGCCTTATATGTATAGTCCTGATTATGTAGGGGTACACTGTCCTACCTT
The DNA here is from genome assembly GCF_019279795.1 of Protopterus annectens. NCBI lineage: Eukaryota > Metazoa > Chordata > Ceratodontiformes > Protopteridae > Protopterus > Protopterus annectens. The sequence continues at coordinate 876,506,943 of NC_056731.1, read as the reverse complement.
CCATATGCCTATCTCTATCTATCTATCTATCTATCTATCTATCTATCTATCTATCTATCTATCTATCTATCTATCTATATCTAGTGCTCATTGTCTGTGGTAGCACCCCCCTTCCATGTCCCATTCTACAGGAGCACAGCCTCCCACATCCTACTTGTTTATGCAATGCACATTTCCTTTCCTATTATACATAATGTAAACCATGAGGTTACTAGATGAGCCTCACTCACAGTCCCTCTCCTTCCATGACTACTATTCTAAATTGCTGCAGTACACCATGCCAGCAATTAGCATGTCTGAGTGATTTATAAATGTTGCACTTTACAGGGAATTTGTGTGCCTCTAGGTTGTCTTGGCACAGCGCACTTTACAAAACTGGCATGATTCAATGGTATGAATGTAAATCTGCAGAGAGAGAGAGAGAGAGAGAGAGAGAGAGACAGAGAGAGAGAGCATAATTCTGTGACAGTCCACAGTGGTGTTGCTTGCTTTTCCTGTAAACTTGTCTATAAATAAAAGAATATCCATCTGCGCATAGCAAGAGATGGTCGGCTGAGGTGCTGGGTCTATAGTGCTGAATCATCCATCGTATAGTTAAGGACAGTGAGTCGCACAGCATTCTGCAGCCATCTCATTTATAACTCATTTGAAATGGAAATGTAGCATGCTAGAATGCTCGTTTGTCAAATTTTCTGATATACTGCAAGTCAGACTAAAGTCCTCCTGTTGATTTACAATATAAATTAAAATTAGATGAAGGGCTTTTATGCACCATGCAGTTCCAGTGCCAGCATTACTGTAAAGCAACAAGAGGTACAAGTATCTTACACCATTTTACGATGTCATCAGTTCCATTGGTAACGTTTAGTACATAGAGCTGATAAGTGAAATATGCAGAGGCACAATCGCCTTAGTCAGCAATTGTTTGATCAAAGATTTTTCAATCAATCGTCTAATGATCAAACAGAAATTTCCAGCTTTACCTCCTTTATAGGCAGACTCCCCATTACTTTCCTGCCTCTGATATGACATACATCCTCAACGGTTGCAAAACCATGGACCTAGTTATATTCCCCACTCAGAGAAGCTCCATTCATTCAGTTGATCACAACTGAAAAGTTTGCAATCATGATTAAGTAACCAGATAATTATTATCAGTGTATTAAATACCAGAGTGGGAACTGAAATATGTCACAAAGACTCATAAACAAGCACTCTAATTGTCATAACAACATCATTCTAGTTTGTTTCTGTGTGAAGATCCTAATTTTTTTTTATTTTAAAAGTACCAACAGCTATATATATGTAAACTATAAACATGCGTCTCCAACGATGTAAATATCTCTGCCCGCCAAAAACACATCAACTAATATTCCAATAACTGTGGCTAAGAGATAACCAAGGCGTCTCAATATCCCAAGCATAAACTGATCAAACAGATGTAAAAAATCCACCATATAAGTAGCGAAAAAGTCTGTTTATTACATAAAACAAATCGGTAAGCACTTTCACTATAGCTTCGTCAGACCGTTAACATTCAAAAATACCATCGTAGTTCCTTTTGTATAGATCACATGCTATTTAAACACTTGCAATCAAGCTATTAAAGCAATACACCTCAACTTATACGTTCGCCACCTGTGTGAGAAAGTATAATGCTCATAAATACCTAATGTACATAAACAATATGTTGCAAATGTCCCTTTCAAACAATTTAACAAAACAGCAGCATAGTGATTAAAAATATATATATCTTATAATTAAAAATATATTATAATTAAAAATGTATGCCTCAATGGCAGCATGTAATAAGATAAACCAAGTGGTATTATTATAAGAACCTGCAGCGTTTTACTGACGAACCTGAATTCATTACTCGATCAATCATATCCTTGTAAAGTGCATTAAAATATGTTGAATAATAAAACCTAATAATTTAAATACAAGATATTCAATCGTCAGCAACCTCAAAATGTGCATGAAGTCTAGATGTGTGCTTTCTTAAATAGTAACGACTAAAATAAGGTGTTCTGTTAAACACTGTCAGCTACACAAATTTACCAAAGCAATAAGGCACTACGTATTACTAACATATGGTTATCTAATGTCAACAAATACATATTATGTCAAATTCTATTTGCTGATAGTGGCAGTTATGCAAACTAATAAAAACGTAAGTGTATTGCATATTACGAACCTGTTATAGTTATCAAGTGTCAGCCTTTAATTTAATACGCATCAAATAAGCGACTTTTACGTCCGCATACTGAATGTAGTAAAATATTGTAATGTGTCCATGTAAAAACAAAATATCATACTAATAGAACTACATCACAATGAATATTATAGAATTGCGCATGAGAGAATAGGCGCTCTTCATACTCTACTACAATTAAATTTTAACAAAAAGTACTGCAATAACAGATTCGATGCATATCACTATTTACGTAATTAATAAGACAAAAATATGTCTTACAACTACTATATACTAGCGCTTGTATAGCTCAAAACTCTCATTCATTGGCCATACCATTCAAAAATAAAATACATTATTCACAAACTGACATGAGTACCTAAACACAACAATGAGATGAACAGTGATAATAATAGTCCTAAACTGCCTTATCACAATTTATCATTAATAATAACTGATAAATTTACCATTGTATTTCTGATTTTGAAGCTTAAATTCATAATAAAATATCATAAGAAAAATCATAAGAAATATATATATATATATATATATATATATATATATATATAAACATAATTGTTATGAAATTTTTTATATATATTTATTCATTTATTTAATATGCCTAGCCTTCAGTACAGGTTTAATAGAGGCTCTTTCGTTAAGGCCCTTACCCTTATCTGCCCTAAATCTCATCATCCAATTAACTTCTTTTCTTTCCGTGGTGTTGCAAATATTACCCTCCCTGACCACTGGGAGGATATTGTCTATAGCCATGAATGTAAAAATATGTTGTTGACAATAATTTTTAACATGTTTAGCTAAAGCATTGTTCATATATTGAATTCTAATAGCATAAAGATGTTCTCTAATCCTGGTCCTAAGCGTCCTGTTGGTCTTTTCAACGTAGAACGCTTGGCATATTTGACACATGGCTAAATATATCACATTTTCTGTATTACATGTGGCATTAACTTTAAAAGAGAAGATTTGTCATGTATCTGGATGTGTAAATGTATTACCACTTTCTATGTAGTTGCAGTAATTACACCGTCCACATGGGTATGTTCCTACAAATAGATCATTGTCCTGTCCATCTCTACGATGACATAATAATTTTTTAAGATTACTTCTATTCTTGTATTGGAAAGTTGGTTTTATCCCTACTATCTGTGCAATCTCTTCACTGCTAGTCAAAATCCGCCAATGTCTATTAATGATATCTATAATGTCCTTTCTGTCATTTGTGCAGTACATATGTATTATTACATGATTATTGTGAATACGTGTAATCTCTTTCTCATTCATTTGATTGGAGTAATATGAGGCAGCTCTACTCGTTCTTAATTTATGTATATCTATTAAATTACGTTCAATTTCACATTGTTGGTAACCACGTTGTAATAGTCTAAATCTGAAGCTATCTATCTCTTGCTGGAATCCTTCTTGTGATGCATTAAGCCTTGAAATTCTCATACCCTGTCCTCTCATTATATTCTCAAATATGTGACGTGGGTGCATACTTGTCCTATACAGGAGGGCATTCCTATAGCAGTTCTTCCTATGAACTCCGGTATTAACCTGATCTTTCATCACCCTCTGTACAAAAACATCTAGAAACTCTATACGATCAGCTGAATATTTGTGTGTAAACTTAAGGTGAGGGGTATAATTATTAATAACTGCTATAAAATTATGTAAGTCTTCATGACTACCCTCCCAAACGAGGAAGACATCGTCCACAAAACGTCTGTAAAACTGCACATGCGAAAGATATGATGGACTCTGAAATAATACCTCTTCCTCCCACATAGCTAAATACATGTTGGCGTAGCTATTGGCACACGAGGTGCCCATAGCTACGCCATCTAGCTGTATGTATACACTATCCTGATAAATAAAGACATTATTCTCCAATATAATTTCCATGAACACAGCTATAAGATCTATATGTTCATCTGTATAACAACTATGTATAGTCAAATATTTTTTAATGGCTACTACGCCATCTGCATTGGGAATGATGGTAAACAAGGATTGAATGTCTAAGGTGACGAACATCATATCTGCTGTCATATTCACCTGAACTAAAGTGATCATATAGATCACCAAGAAACTGTTTGGTGTCTCTTAAAATATCCAGACTATTGGTCCCATGTTTGTGAATTTTAGGGATCCCATTGATGCTCGGTAACAAGGGATGATCGACATGTAAGAAGTTGACTAGTTCTCTGCCTATAATTTGACTATTCTCCAATTCGATAATAATGTCGACCATTCTTTGTTTAATAATATCAAGCTGTTGTTTGGTGATGGCTTTATAATGTTTACCATCTAATAACATATTACTCATACTTGTATTGTAATGGAGAGTGTCCATCTCTGGTGGTGGATGGTCAACAGAGCCTTTTTCCCTCTATGTTGAGAGATATCTTAGACCCATTGTAGAACAAAATGAATTTATTTTAAGGGACACCAAACAGTTTCTTGCTGATCTATATGATCACTTTAGTCAGGTGAATATGACAGCAGATATGATGTCCGTCACTTTAGACATTCAATCTTTGTTTACCATCATTCCCAATGCAGATGGCGTAGTAGCCATTAAAAAATATTTGACTATACATAGTTGTTATACAGATGAACATATAGATCTTATAGCTATGTTCATGGAAATTATATTGGAGAATAATGTCTTTATCAGGATAGTGTATACATACAGCTAGATGACATAGCTATGGGCACCTTGTGTGCCAATAGCTACGCCAACATGTATTTAGCTATGTGGGAGGAAGAGGTATTATTTCAGAGTCCATCGTATCTTTCGCATGTGAAGTTTTACAGACGTTTTGTGGACGACGTCTTCCTCGTTTGGGAGGGTAGTCATGAAGACTTACATAATTTTATAGCAGTTATTAATAATTATACCCCTCACCTTAAGTTTACACACGAATATTCAGCTGATTGTATAGAGTTTCTAGATGTTTTTGTACAGAGGGTGATGAAAGATCAGGTTAATACCAGAGTTCATAGGAAGAACTGCTATAGGAATGCCCTCCTATATAGGACAAGTATGCACCCACGTCACATATTTGAGAATATAATGAGAGGACAGGGTATGAGAATTTCAAGGCTTAATGCATCACAAGAAGGATTCCAGCAAGAGATAGATAGCTTCAGATTTAGACTATTACAACGTGGTTACCAACAATGTGAAATTGAATGTAATTTAATAGATATACATAAATTAAGAACGAGTAGAGCTGCCCCATATTACTCCAATCAAATGAATGAGAAAGAGATTACACGTATTCACAATAATCATGTAATAATACATATGTACTGCACAAATGACAGAAAGGACATTATAGATATCATTAATAGACATTGGCGGATTTTGACTAGCAGTGAAGAGATTGCACAGATAGTAGGGATAAAACCAACTTTCCAATACAAGAATAGAAGTAATCTTAAAAAATTATTATGTCATCGTAGAGATGGACAGGAAAATGATCTATTTGTAGGAACATACCCATGTCGATGGTGTAATTACTGCAACTACATAGAAAGTGGTAATACATTTACACATCCAGATACACGACAAATCTTCTCTTTTAAAGTTAATGCCACTTGTAATACAGAAAATGTGGTATATTTAGCCATGTGTCAAATATGCCAAGCGTTTTATGTTGGAAAGACCAACAGGACGCTTAGGACCAGGATTAGAGAACATCTTTATGCTATTAGAATTCAATATATGAACAATGCTTTAAATAAACACGTTAAAAATTATGGTCAACAACATATTTTTACATTCATGGCTATAGACAATATCCTCCCAGTGGTCAGGGAGGGTAATATTTGCAACACCACGGAAAGAAGAGAAGTTAATTGGATGATGAGATTTAGGGCAGATAAGGGTAAGGGCCTTAACGAAAGAGCCTCTATTAAACCTGTACTGAAGGCTAGGCATATTAAATAAATGAATAAATATATATAAAAAATGTCATAATTATGTTTCTATATATATATATATATATATATATATATATATATATATATATATATATATTTCTTTTTTTTTCTTATGATTTTTCTTATGATATTTTATTATGAATTTAAGCTTCAAAATCAGAAGTACAATGGTAAATTTATCAGTTATTATTAATGATAAAATTGTGATTAGGCAGTTTAGGACTATTATTATCACTGTTCATCTCATTGTTGTGTTTAGGTACTCTTATGTCAGTTTGTGAATAATGTATTTTATTTTTGAATGGTATGGCCAATGAATGAGAGTTTTGAGCTATACAAGCGCTAGTATATAGTAGTTGTAAAACATATTTTTGTCTTATTATTTATGTAAATAGTGATATGCATCCAATCTGTTATTGCAGTACTTTTTGTTAAAATTTAATTATAGTAGAGTATGAAGAGCGCCTATTCTCTCATGCGCAGTTCTATAATATTCATTGTGATGTAGTTCTATTAGTATGATATTTTGTTTTTACATGGACACATTACAATATTTTACTACATTCAGTATGCGGACGTAAAAGTCGCTTATTTGATGCGTATTAAATTAAAGGCTGACACTTGATAACTATAACAGGTTCGTAATATGCAATACACTTACGTTTTTATTAGTTTGTATAACTGCCACTATCAACAAATAGAATTTGACATAATATGTATTTGTTGACATCAGATAACTATATGTTAGCAATATGTAGTATCTTATTGCTTTTGTAAATTTGTGTAGCTGACAGTGTTTAACAGAACACCTTATTTTAATCGCTACTATTTAAGAAAGCACACATCTAGACTTCACGCACTTTTTGAGGTTGCTGACGATTGAATATCTTGTATTTAAATTATTAGGTTTTATTATTCAATGCATTTTAATGCACTTTACAAGCATATGATTGATCAAGTAATGAATTCAGGTTCATCAGTAAAATGCTGCAGGTTCTTATAATAATACCACTTGGTTTATCTTATTACATGCTGCCGTTGAGGCATACATTTTTTATTATAATATATTTTTAATTATAAGATATATATATTTTTAATCACTATGCTGCTGTTTTGTTAAGTTGTTTGAAAGGGACATTTGCAACATATTAGACCAAATTCAGGAAGCCTCCGTGTAAGAGTTATAACTCTTACACGGAGGCTGCAGTTAAACTGTGTGATGTCAGCATGTCATGCATATGCATGAGGTGCATGAGGCATGCTGAATCACACTAGTAACTCTTACACGGTCCGTGTAAGAGAGTAGGGGGCGTGTCTGTAGGCTAAGCCCTGCAAGCGGACACGCCCCCGGAAGACTAGAATGGCTGAAAGTAAACAGCCATGAGAGGCCATGGAAATGTGAATAAACACACTACACAACACATGCCCCGATAGACCATCAGTGTATAAAGTGAAGAGATGTTATAAAATTAAATTAAAACCTTTTTTTTTTTTAAACCCCGTAAATGTTTGCTACTGTGTGCGCGGGTGTGCTACTAGCGCAATCACAGTTAGCAGTCAGTGGAAAAGGATATAAGAACTAAATATGCAAAGTAAGCCAAGAAGTAATAGCTTAGCGGTAGAGTTGCCGGCCTAAGAGTAGGCAGACAGGCAGGCAGGGTTCGAACCCCCACAAAAACCTTTTTTTTTTTTTTTTGTAAATAAGCACGAAAAAGCCCCCTGACAGTATTGTACAAATGTAAATGTATTCCCTTTTGTAAAATGGAATGAAATGGAGCATATATTCTGAAGTAACACAATAATAAAAATAGTCAGAAATGTACTGATAGCTAAGCTGCTGTGAGACGGAGTGCCCGTAGCTGAGTAGTGTTTAAAAAGCTGCAAACTGCATGCCCGTTGGTAAGCACCGGTTTAATAGGCTGAAACCGTTTGCAACTAGCTGTGCTTAGCTGAACATGTGTGTCACTAGCCAATTAAGGTTTATCCCAGTGCACACCGTTTGCGCGTCGCTCCCACAAGCTAACTGCCAGTGCGCATGCGTTACCTCAAACGGCGCAGACCTGGTTTTAAGTGCTTAAAAGTGCTTTTGGCATGTTTGATTGACAGGTCCTCAACTCATATCTTTCAGGAAAATCAAAAATCAGTTGTCAGATTCGAACCCAGGATACCATGCACTAGAGTCAAGGTACTAAACCACTAAGCCATGACAGCAATACCTAGAAAGGCAGAAATAGCATATATATATGGGATAAAATCCAGAATGGAGCATGATAAAGCATTTTCAGTGAAGTAGATACAATTCCAAAACGGCCAATCAGAGAAATGTGCGGGAAAAGCGGCATATATAAGCCCCATAAGCGGGAATACACAGCAGAAACGATTGTAGAACAGACCTGCAGTTAGAATGAGTGGAGTAGGTGAGGGACGTTGCTTTCGAGCACAGCGTTGGGGCGTTGAGGAGTCCAGATACATGGTCTGGCTCCTTGTCCATCATCACAAGGCCCAACTCATGCAGGGCCAGGTCTCATGGGGAGCGTATAGGGCAGAGGCATGGGACCAGTTGGCTCGTGATCTGACCAGTGCTACTGGCATTCCACGCACTGGTGAGCAGGTCCGTCACCACCATGCGGACCTGAAGCGGCGCAAGGAAGACCAGTTGACCGAATGGATCCAGGAGGCCGGGATATGCCCAACGCCCCACTACTGAGTAAGTTACATTTTGCTTATGTATGTAAGGATTTCAACTGGCGATACCATGGAGATGTGTAGTCCAATATTACATCTTTCGTATTACAGCTGCAGGTGTCCGCTCTGCGAATCGCGAGATGTATGGCCAGGTTGGTGCGGCTGCCACCATGCAGGTTAGTAACCCCACCCATTACTTGTAAATAAATATTGTACTGTAGCATGTATCAGAACACTGCAGTGTATTGATTAAAAGTAATATAATGTGCAAGCAGGAATTGTAAGTCTGCAGGTATGGCTGCAACAAGTTCATCAGTATGCAAGTGTAACTGGAAATATAATTGATAGAATTAAACAGTGCTGTAATACAGATGTCCCACCATGAATTAAATATAGTGTAACCTGCAGTAGTCCCAAGAGTACAGCTTTAGAATCTGAGGTAGTCATATGTGAGATATATCCCTGTTGAAATGCTGAATCATGACAGAAGTGAGGCTGTTGGAAAGTGTTTGAATCACCACCAGTCTAACATGTGAACAAAGCCTAGAAGTACCAACCTGAACTGTGAAGTTGCAGGATGTGTGGGAGTGACAGAAAGGGTCATGTATGAATAAATAAAGTAGTAATAACCCTGAATATAGTAGCCCCAGTGTGTTTCTACAGAACTAAATGCATGTGGGAAGTACAACTTAATATCCCAAACTGATTTCAGTGTGTCAGAATCTGGAATGTCTAGGCCAAATGCTGTATATGGTGATCACAGTAAACAATTTGCAGATAGAATGAATGATTATCTGACAGACTAAACAGCCATAGTTGTCCCCTGTCCTGTCATCAAAGTGTAGCAGGATGATGTATCTGATCAAATTCAAAATAAGTAGGATAGTGATGTATTTGTAACAGGTGTAGCTTGACAGTCAAATAAAATTTATTTTGAAACATCAGCCTCAACTTAATTGTGTACCTATTACAAATGTAAATCAATGTGTAACATACGAATGTGTCATCACTTTCTATCTCTGCCCAACCCTATAATTCCATATAACAACACCCACTAAATAATGGTATGTGAACATTTCATTAATCATGGACATTTGTCCGTTTCAAAAATATATGCATGTCTGTTCGTGCATGTGCCCTGTTCATACCTGCAAATCTGATGGCCTGTTGCCATTAATCAAACCTGCATGTTGTTTGACTGTGTATTTCTGTTCAAATAATGCATGTGATATTGATATGCCCCTTGTTCAATGGTGTTAATATCTGGGTGTTTGTTTGATGGGAATACCAATGCATGCTGTTACAACTAATCTGAATGGAATAAAATGCCACTAACCCAAACTAACATAACAACTCACAAACCTAGAACGCTTGGGAAGGCGGGTCCCAGCGGACCCACCTCTCCCACCTCAGCTGGCGCCTGCACCTGGCACTAGTGCCCAGGCCGAACCCCCCTCCGGTGGCCCTGTGCCCCCTTTGGGTGGAGGCGCTCCAGGGGATTGGGGCGGTCCCCTCTGCAAGTGTGGCGGAGGGTTCGTCCACTCACCCTCCGCGGTGTCCGGTCTGTGGTGCGAAGGAGATCCAAGACACTGTTCTTGGGCCCCTCGCCAGCTTGAGGCTCGTGTGGCACAGCTAACGGCCCCGGCCATTGCCCGACTACACAGCCCCCAGCACAGCCCCGTCCTGGGCTGTGAAGGAACAGTGGCAACTGCCTATGGGTGGGGATATCAGTTCCACTGTTGCCGTCTGTGGGCTCATGCATCTTGGAAATCCCAACCTCCGTCCCCGTCAATTGTGTAACCCCCCCGCACGTGTGTCATACACCGCCCCTGTATGCGTCTTGTCTGTCTTGTCTGTTAACCTACCCAACCTACCTCCCCAGCTATACCGACTTCCTTCACCTGACATACCACTCTCACCTGAAAAAAAAAAAAAAGGGCACTCTGTACCCACAAAAAATTATGCCCCATACATAGCTGTCCATATGCACACATGTCTGCTTGACATTGAAACAGTTAATTACAATTGGCTCTACAACAAATATTAATGTTGTCCTGACACCTCTCTCAGGGGTGAAAGGTTTCCAATGTCTCACCAAAATACATGGAAATGCACAGCTGTTGCTGCCAAAGACATGGGCATCTATAGGCCTTACCTACATCCCTCCTGCAAATCCCACGCTTGTTTCCCTACTGTCTTACCCTCTTTGTGACCCCTTTTTCACCACTTTCCTGTCACCCCTTTTTCTTTTCTTTCAAAGAAATTAGCGCGGGGGTGCGCTTGTGTTAGCGGAGCTCACCGCCAGTGCGCATGCGTGAGCTCCGCGCAAACAAGCGCAGACCTGGTTTTAAGTGCTTACAGGTCCTGTACTCATTTTGAAAGTCTGGAAAGAAAAATAAATACCCACTGTCAGTCTCGAACCCAGGACCTTGGTAATATTAGTCTGTATGAGCTACCACTAAGCCATGCCTGCTTTACAAGAACACAGTGCTAAAATAAATATAACATGTAATAGTAGGAATCAGTATAAAGGCAATATAGGAGATGTACTATCCAAAGCATGTCAGGTAGAGTTTTAATGGCCAAATTACTGGATTCCCATACTAGTTCAGTATGAACAGAAACAGCCCTGCTACCTGTTAGCTTGTACATAATAACGTAAGGTAATGTACATATGTGAAGGTATGTATATCTACACATAAATATATATAAATATATATTAATACATATGAAATATAGTTGTAGGTCTCAGTAGCCATACACACTCACTACAGGAAACAGTGAACATAATTGCAGCAACCTGAATCTGCAACACAGCCTGACCCCTGTGTGACCTACTTACCCTTCTAACTGCTTAAAGGTGGCCTCAGCACTTTGATTGACAGGTCCTGTACTCAGTTTGAAAGTTTGCAAAGAAAAAAAATTCCCACTGTCAGTCTCGAACCCAGGACCTTGGTAACATTAGTCTGTATGACCTACCACTAAGCCATACCTGCTTTACAAGAATGCAGTGCTAAAATAAATATAACATGTAATAGTAGGAATCAGTATAAAGGCAATATAGGAGATGTACTATCCAAAGCATGTCAGGTAGAGTTTTAATGGCCAAATTACTGGATTCCCATACTAGTTCAGTGTGAACAGAAACAGCCCTGCTACCTGTTAGCTTGTACATAGTAACGTAAGGTAATGTACATATGTGAAGGTATGTATATCTACACATACATATATATAAATATATAGTAATACATATGAAATATAGTTGTAGGTCTCAGTAGCCATACACACTCACTACAGGAAACAGTGAAGATATATGCAGCAACCAGAATCTGCAACACAGCCTGGCTCCTGTGAGACCTACTAACCCCTTTAACTGCTTAAAGGTGCCTCCAGCACTTTGATTGATAGGCCCTATACTCAACTCAAAAGCAGAATATGAGCATACTAGTAGGCCCTACCACAAGACCATTGTAACACTAGTCTGTATGACCTACCACTAAGCCATGACTCTCATACAGGAATATAGTGCTAAATAAGTGGAACAAGTAATAGTAGGAATGAAGATAAAGGCAATATAGTATGTCTACTACCCAAAGCATGTCATGCAGACTTTTACAGTCCCAATTACTGGATTCCCATACTAGTGTAGTGTTAACAGAAACAGCCCTGCTAATTGTTAGCTTGTACCCAATAATGTCAGCTAATGTACATATATGAAAGTATGTATATGTACACAGATATATATATATTTATATAGCAATACATATGACATATAGTTGTAGGTGTCAGTATGCATACACACTCACTACAGGGAACAGGCAAGATAAATGCAGCAACCTGAATCTACAACACAGCATGAAGCATGGGAGATGTAGTAACCTTCACACTCACAAAACACTGTCAACAGCATACCAGCATGGTCCACGCCCTACAATCTGAAAGGGCAACGCCTATCTCACATACCCTTTTATAGCAGTGTCCTGAAATCACAGTGAGACATGCAATCAGTACACACCCAGCTGCATGCAATTAGCAAATGCTGCCTTACAATTGGTGCAGAGGCTATCACATGGACCTATGCAGATACCTACAAAAGCATTGAGTACCCACACTACACTCACGCAATACATTCATTGCACAAACACTACGGATAAAGAGAGAGAGAGACAGAGAAAACAACCAAACAAATATTAGGACTGCCAGCAGCAAAAGCAGCAGCAAGCAGCAAGGAGCAAGCAGCAAGCAGCACCACTGGCACAGCAACAGCTGCCACAAACACAGGTAATGCAAAGTAGCAGGTTAATCCTGTGTATACTGTGACACCTCCAAATGTATCATAGTTCACTATCTATAGGTATGTCCATGAGATAGGTTGTATGTACATAGTCATGAAATATAAACATATGTAATATTGTTGTACATGTGGGCCATAACTAACACTTCCATAGCTTAGAACACAAGGCCAGTTGTGCATATGATGCAGTAGTTCCCAGGGTCAGTAGAGGTTCCTCCTCATTGGTGTGGGACCACTGTGTATGTATGGCACTGTTCAGGTACATATCCTGTAGTATGGCCAGGGATTAATATCAGTCTGTCATGTGGTGCTATGTCCTCCAGGGGTGAATGTAGCACACATCCAGGGATACCATTTCATAACAGTGATGATATGTGTTCTGCAATGATGAGGGTGGCTCTCACCTGGACATGTGAGAGGATAGGGAGGTTACAGTCATCTGGGATAACTAATAACACGTGTGTAGGACAATGGGGGGGGTACCTGCACCTAAACTGCCTGCAACAATGTTGCCAATATCTGTGCATTTGGTGAATGTGAACCATCTTAACACTGCAGACAACAGATGCATTCCCATCATGTGAATCTGCCCTGTGCTGCAGTAGCCTCCTACTATTGTTATACAATATGCCTGTATCTGTAGTCCACTGGACAGGATTAATAAGTGGTGTGCATTTGTTCTGGGTTAGATAACTGTGTGCACAGTACATGCAGTATGTGGGATGTCTGTGGTAAGCATATGCAAAGGTGCTGGCGGTGTGTGTTGTGGCTTCCACTGGCCCAGTGGGCTGCATGGATAGCATCACTGTCATAACTACTGAATAACTGTGTAATTACATGCATACATAGCAAGGTAGTGTACTGTGCTTGTGGTGTTGTTCGGATATGTATATCCAGGCTGAGTAATGTGTGTCCACATCACAGGGTTGGATGGCAGCACACATCCAGTATGTATGGATGAATGCCCAGAATGTGTCAGACGTGTCACCTGTGCAGAAGTATCTGGCCATTACCTGTGCATCCCCCACAACACACACACATGCAACATATGTCAGAAGTACTATAGCAGTACACACATGTTCATAGGTTCATACTAGGCTATCTTCCCGAGGGCATTTACAAGCCTAGCCCATCGTTTTGTGGCTTACGCCACCCCTTTAGTATGGGGAACTATACCCATTATTTTGCTGTGCCTCTGTCGAGCAGTGACACTGAGGTAATCCCTGGGGTATATCTGCGATCTCCCATCCATTGGTCAAGATTTCTCTTGAACAAGGCCAGCAGTGCTCTGCCTCACATATACCGGGATTTTGTTCCACAGCATTGGGAGTCTTTGGGTGATGAATCTATCCCTCCAGCACGTCCTATTAATAGCCGTGTCGAGGTTTAAGTCTCCCGCCCTTGTGGCTCTGATGGATCTAGATTTTTTTGAGGTGAAGCATATTCATCAAATCTGGGTTTGACATGGCCTTGTATGTTAGGCAAAGGTCACCTCTGAGCAAGCGGTGCGACTGAATAGAACATACATGGACATGCTGGAGGGGCATATTCCTAACCGAGAGGCTCCCTTCACTCTGTAATGAGCTCGAACAGTTGAGAATGAACAGTTCATAGGTTCATACTAGGCTATTTGCCCTAGGGCATTGGTAAGCCTAGTAGAATGTGTTTGTCTTTTGCCACCCAATCACAAGTTATGCTGCTATGCCCTTGTCCGACTTTAGTATACTGTGCCTCTGTCTAACAGTGACATAGAAGTGATACCTGGGGTACAACTATGATCTCCATCCACTCATCCAGATTCCTATGGAAGAGAGTCAATGAGGGACTCTGCCTAACCAGTAGTGTGAGCTCATTACAGAGTGAAGGGAGCCTCTCGGTTAGGAATATGCCCCTCCAGCATGTCCATGTATGTCAGTGCTGAGGTCCAACTCTCCTGAGCATGTGGCTGTATGGGACTCTGATTGCCTGAGGTGCATCACGTTCATTACTGCTAGGTAGGACATGGCTGTATATGGCACGCACAGATTGCCTCTGAACAGGCAGTATGCCACTGAGTCCAGCTGGATTCACTTCACCTGGGCAGCATATGACATCTGTGTGAGCCATTGCATCCCCTTGATGATGTACTGTTGTCCTGTACCAGTTGCTGTAGGTGTCTGGTTAGGTACATCCCAAAACGTGCATTGTACGCAATTATAGGCCTGATGATGGATGAGTAAAGAGGCACAATTACCTCCCCTGCCATACATGTGAATCAGTCATGATTAGCGGGGCTATGTAACATGTCTGTCAATCCACGTTGGCCATGTGGTAGACAAATGACAGACCGCTACCATGTTTCTTCCCCAGGTCCCCAACTACGTCTTCTGTACTCAATGGCCTAACACCTATGTTGTACTGTGCCACCAATGTGAAGGCGTGGGAATCTGCATTGAATACTGATACTCCCCCTCCCTTGTTCAAGTGTTGGGGCCGACAAGAATGGTAACAGCTATAACGTGTTAGTACTGGTGTGCTCCTGTGAAACCTGAAACAGGTTCATGTTACTGCACAGATATCGATGTCCAGAATGCTAGGTAGGGTTTTGAGTGCATGCATCCTTGGGTCTAGGCGTCCAGTGTTGAGTAGCATCACTCTTACTTCCTCATCCTTTGTGATACAAATGGATGTGGGTTTGCCTTATGAGCCTTGCCTAATACAGGCACTATGGGTGTAGCAGGAGGCTCCGCCAAATGTCAATAGGACTGTGGTGACAGGTGCAAGCTGTCCCTAGCAAAGCATACCACCCCAAGATGGCAGGCATTGGCACACCTGTGAATGACACCAGTATGTCAGTCAATTGTTGGAAGGGATCATCGTGCCTTGATATTGTGGCATCGTTCTAGGTGAGGGTAGGATGCTACTCAAGGTCAGGGTCAAATTGTCTCGGGCTACGTGCTCAGAGAGCTCTGTAATGTCTCATGTCATGTAGTCCAGGGAGGAATGTGTCAGGCCATTCACAGCAGCATGGACATTGACTGAGTCATACCTGTACCTGCCTTGGGGTTACCTGAGTGTTTGTGTTATGTGGCAGGTCATAGTGCCTGACAGGCTGCACACCGTGACCCTCACCTCGTTAAGCCTGGTGAACGTGATGTGAGTGTGCCTGATGATAGAGGCACCTAGTACAGGTGTATGAGGTGTGTTGTTAACTGTTAATGGCTGTGAGTGTTCAGCACATTGGCTTTGTGTGATATGTGTTGCATATGTTCGTTTATGTGGTAGTGGTTGCCTGGATGTCTGCTTAGGAGGTCTCTGCTGCATAGGCAGAGCTGTGGTCTGAGCCTACAAGTATGATCATGTGTGATCATGTGTTAGGTCCGCTGTTGTGGTAGGTCTACGTGAGACTGGAAGTGTAGTGAGTGATCCCCTTTGCCACCTGACTGGTTATGGCGGTATTGAGTAGACAGAGCCTAGCCTCCAGTCTGGTATATGGTTGCATCACTCACATGAGTTTGAATTTGTTGTTAGGAGGAGGGGGTTGTCTGTGTACATGCATCTGTTCTAACATTGTCTCTGGAGTACCACACTCACCAGCTGGACTGGGGAGGGAACTGACAACTGACCTCTGGACATGCTAGAATACTATTGTGAACTCTGTAATCACTAGTGTTTGAAAACAAGGTCCAGTGGGGATTGAGGGTGTACTGACATTACCTACAACTGCTGACTGATATAAAAGTGTCAGTGAGCAAATGCCAGGTAACCTAAGTGCAATGCGTCACAATTAAGTAAATGCAACAATGACAAGCAGTCACTTGCTGTCATGTGTAACATGGAAGTATGTACAGTAAGCAATGCAGATATCAGTAGTGAGTCACAGATGTGTTGAGAAGATGTGTACTATGTGGAAGTAGCATACCAGTGAAATAACAAGCTAACAGATAACAAGCATATAAACAAAGGTAGATCCAGGAGGCCTGGATGTAGTGTTTGCTACAACAAACAAGGTGTAGCAATGTCAATAAGATACAGCTCAGATATGCAGGCACTATAAACCTGAAACCAGATGTCCCCAGCTATGAATGGCAGAGTACAGCCTATTGTCACACACGAGTGCAGACCACAAACCTCGTTAATGTTAAATAACTGGCCTGAAGGCCAACTGCCCATACCAGAAGTAATACACTTGTACACTGGGCCCACAATCAGCAGTTCCCAACTTCAATGGATGAAAGATATGTGTCCTGCCACCACAGTGCTTGCCACCAACCTCCCTAATGTAAAACAACCGGTCTGAAGGCCAAGTACTTAGTACAAATGACATAGAATGATAGCTACACTGTAATCAGGTTTTAACCAAGCAGTAATAAGTAGAAGTTAACACTCCCTGTATAGAATGTGTACCATGTATTGTTGAGATACTATGCTGATAACCTGTTTATGTACCTTTCCAGATAGACATGGCACCAAAAAGGAATCCTGCCTACTCTGCTGCAGAGGATGACGTGATCCACCAGAGCCTGGTGTGTGACTATGCCATCCTGTTCTCACGCACCACCCAGAATCAGCAGGAGAGGTCTGCACTGTGGCAAAACCTCGTTAGCAGGATAAATGATGTTGGCATGCATGATAGGACATATGAGCAGGTGAGACATCACTGCAGTGATTTGATAAGAAATGTCTGCCAGCGTGCTGCAGATATCCGCAGGCAACAGGTTGCCACAGGTGGGGGGGTGGCCACACATCCCCCCCTCACCAGACAGGAGGGGCTACTGCTAAGTGTTGTGGATCCAGCCCCAGAACAACAGCAACAATCATGCATCCTGATGGAGGTTGGATCCACACAGCAGCAAGACAGCGAGCGTGCAGGTAAGATGCCATATTCATTTATTGTTATTACTTTTACATTTGTTGACCCAGATAGTCTAGCTGGATATAAGTTCATTTTCAGTAGAGGCCTGTGGAGAAAAGCTCCACACCTAACGTAATAAAGGCAGACAGACTAGTTGTTAATACAGACAGCCAACATAATAGAATTGTACACCAGCCTGTTAATTAAATCAACATACATGTAAGGAAGTCAAACAGTTTAGAGTCATACACAATGTACCATTGGTTTCAAAGCAATCCTACCTAAAGCATAATGGTTATGCAATAAGGCAAAAGCCATATACATAATAGTTAGGGCTCAGAAGGGTAGAGAAGTAGAAGGAGTATGACAGATACAATGATATGGAAGAGGCAGGAGTCAAGAAGGGAAGTGAGGAAAAGAAGGAAGACAGTCAAGAGGAGGTGGGAGGGATGGGAGAAGTAGGTCAGAGCATAGAAGGACATCAAGGTGAAAGAAACAGGGTAGAAGCTAGTTTCTATGCACAATGAGGGGTTAAAGGTGAAGAGAGGGTAGGGAGAGGGACGTTAGCCTGGACTCCAAGAAGAACAAAGCCAGTGGTTTTAGAAGTACAGTTTGAGTTGACGTTTGAAGAGAGGTAAGGGTGAGATTAGAGTTAACTCCTGGTATGTACATATGACTGTTCTGTACGCTGTTACTTCATGCACACATAAGGTGTGCATGTGGTATGTATCTGTCATCATGATATACATACAGACATGATGTGCAGCCGATGTGTATAAGGGAACTAGTGTACTACTGTACTGTATCATGTGCAAAACGAATGGCACACATGTGCCCACTGAAATTACTCTCTTCACACTTCCAGGTCCCTCCCATATAGCAATGAGGCAGGCCATACATGCTGGTGAGTCTTTTTAACATTATCTGTAAAACAATTTATAAAATTAGGTAGAGTAGTGTAACTCTTTAGTAGACATGCTGGTGACTGTGTTCACAATAACTGTAATTGACAGGTAGTAAATTGAGTAGTGTAACACGGTACTGATGTGTGTGTTTACTGTGGGGTGTGCATGTGTGCAAGTGTGCCTGTGCCCAAGTGTGCATGTGTGTTAGTGTCCATGAGTGCATGTGTCCATTTCTGAATGTGTGCATTAGTATTGAAGTGCATCTCTTTCAAATATGTATTGAGACTGTAATCTGTGTTCCATGTTTTCCTCCCGTAGGTTCTGGTGCTGCTCTGGTGACCTGCAGCAGAGAACCTGAATCTTGTGCCCCAGGTACTGATGATGATGAAATGTCTGTAATGGTGCAGGAAGGTGTGTCTGGGTCGGCCATTGGTCAGCCAATTGACAGTACACAGCTTTCAACCCCGTCAATGCGCACAGTCATCCTGCCGTTACATCCTTTGTCACCATTGTCCCTAGGTGATGGACAGTCAGCAGTGGGCATAGATCAGGGTAATGTGGTACCTGTGGTACATGCATCCCCACAAGGCAGCCATGAGCAGGGGCCTCCAATGGTACCACGCAGACAGTCGCCCATGGGTTCTCGTGGGGGCATCCGTGGCCATACTGCCTCTGTCCGATGTGCCCAAGGAGGTATGTCAACCTCCACTATGTTTAGAACTGTCATGCAGGCACAGGCACGTATGGAAAGGTACACCAGACAGGGTCTGAGGGAGCTGAGAGCATGTCGCATAGCCATGACAGACGGCATGCGTGATGTTGCGAATGCTATCCGTAACTTCACAGATGTCGTTGATAGACATTGTGGGGGCATAGAACAGCTGCTCCACAACCAGATGTCCATGGGCCAGGGCGATGGTGTGCGTTTGCGACATCAACGTGGCCGTATGCCAGCAAGAGCACCAGCTGGCAGTGGCCGCGGACGACAACAGGCCCACTCGCGCGCCTCAAGTGCCAGCACCAGCCCCAGCAATGCTGGGTCTGTGCTGTCATCCAGATGCCCCAGGAGACCAAGTGCACGTGGCTCTGGACAGTCCCAACAGGGAACTGTGTCCAGTCAACACACCCCTGCTTCCGATGACAGTACCCAGTCTGGGTTAGTACCGGATACGGCCCGTAGCACCCCTGCCAGGCACAGGTACCGTGTCCGTGCCCACAGACACTGATCTGGATGACCTGACAGGTGCAGTCTGTGGCTGTCCACAAAACCCTGTACATGGCAGCCATTATGTGGGACTGTGTGCGTGCTTACACACATGCAGAAACCTAACACCTAGGGCAAACACATACACACACACACTGCACCAACAACGGTCCACCCTGTACTGCTGCCCTCACAAGCATACATACACACACATGTCAATTGGTGTTACCAGTGGCCGGCTTGGGCATACCTAACCCACACCCTGTGCATATGATGACACTGTGCCACCTCCTGCATACTACAACATCGGTGCAGGTAAAGGTAAACACGTTGCTGATGCACAGGGTGACTACATAGATGTGTATAAGTAGTAACATGTTGGTAACTGTTGACTGTTGCAGTATAATTGTGTGTATATCCCAGCAGTCCTGCTGCAGTAACTGTATGAATGTCCTCAATTGTTATCTGCACCCATACTACTTAACAAAGTGTACCAGCTGCACACCATCACATGCTAACATTGACTATGGCAATGCACATCTTGTGCTGTTATGTAGATTCAGCTACATGTATCTGTTCTGTCACACATGCATTTATACACACCCTGCTACCCACACACATGCACACGCTCACCTGCCATTCCCATTATTTATCACCCTACATGAGTAGCTGTTGATACATGACAGGTACACATTTCAGAAGTGCACTATGTTGTTTACTACTGGCATCCCCTTCTCTACCTGTACTCACAGGGTGCAGGCAACCTCATCAGTTGGAAGATGTAATGTGCATCAGGTACTGTAGTACCCTGATTGCCACATCAAACATGTTTCCCATACGGAAATGCACACACAGACACATCCCACATCCACACACTTGCCACATTCAGGCTTCAGAACACTATCTAGGTATATTCGGTACATGTGCGTGTTACAGTAGCATGTAACACTATACTGAGTACTGGCAGTTAGTTGTCTGTTGTCATGTTGTCTGTATAGAATAAAAGAATTGTTTGATTATCCTACTCCGTTTTGTGGACATTACTTGAAGAAGTGTTACCTTACATGTGTTATCAGTACCACCACCTTCTGTTTTGTAGTTTTGTTTGTATAGGGTGCTATCAACATCACTGCTTGTTAAGGGTAATGACCACCCTGCAGTGCATAGCCCCATGTGGCAAAAGCCACATCCCACCCCATCATTGTGCACACACACTAACCCCACCAACAGTAAAACACATACTTTCCATTTGCAAGGTTCAAACCCATACCTAACTGTGCAATGACAGTAGAAACAGACACATTAGCAGAGTGTGCTATTTGCAGTAGTTGGAGAAATCTTTACTAATGCTGTACTTAGAGGGTGCTGACATCATCTGTGTGTAGGAGGAGGGATGTGCACCCTGTAGTGTGTTCTCCCAGTTGGCAAAAGGCAGTTAATCCTCCCAGCATAGTGCACACACATAAACCACACTCATACTAACACACATACATTCCCTTTGCAGGATTCAAACCCCTTCCTAACTACGTTATGACACTGAAGAAAGGCGCATTAGCAGAGCGCGCTATGCAAATTACTGGAGGACTTTACTACAGGTGATATAGTTATACGGTCCTGACATCATCAGAGTTTCAAAAGGGGGATCTACATCCTGTGCGATACTGTCACAGTTGCTAATAGGGACATTTCCCACACACACACATCGATGTGTTGGAGGTTTGCATATGTGGGGGATCCAGAACTCCAGTGTGATTAGTATATGGTTTGATTGCAACAATGAGGGATATACTCCCAGTGGTGAGCAGTTTGTACTCATGTTTGTAAAGATCAGCTCTAGTATATCTGCCCCTCTTGTGGGAAGGTTGGTTACCTGTTCCATAGCCAAAGAATGTCTGATCAATGGGAACCTTAGAGCTTGGGTATTGTGGCTTGTGTAATGTTCACAGTCTATGTTTGGGTAGCTGGCATCACCCAGTATGATGGTGTTTGCAGAGTAATCTAAACTCTCCTGTGTCAGCATGAAGGCTGTGTGGGAGTCCTGAGTTTGAGAGGGTGCTGTAAGAGCTCCTCTGTGTCTCTTTCCATGTGGTCCAGGGAGTTGCGTCGCAGGTTGTTTGCACCAGCATGGACAATGTCTGCCTCATAGCTGTACTTGCTGTGGAGTGACCTGTGTGCCTGTGTTATGTGGCACATTCTATCACCCAACAGGTAGCTGACTGTGACCCTCACCTTGCTCTGTCTGGAGGGCACGTCTGTCAACAGCTCATGTCAAGCAAGTGCACACCCTCATAAATGATGTGGAAACCTTCAAAGGCCCAAGGCCTGTTGAAAATATGGACCAGACTGCAGATACCTGTATAGAGGCATTCTGTGGACACATTCAGGAATGCATGGATCATGAAGCCACATATGAAAGCATGACCCAATTCTCCAAAGGCAGATGTCCTGGGCGGACACCAGCCATAAACACACTATACAATAGAAGGATGACGCCACTACATGATACAACAACCTCCCAAAATGTGAAGGCACCACTGATGAGTATTGGAAGACAACTACAGGCACCCATATGATTGTCTAAGGCCATCTTTGAGAGAGGATTCCACAAGCCACTGAGGATAATCACAAGGCTGCCTGTAGTTATGTTAGTAACCTGGGTGGTACTACCCAGATATGCTCAGAGGTAATCCAATATGTCACACAAAATATAAAACACACAGACATTGCCATCATCCTAGTGGACAGGTTCAATGCTGCCTTCTCTCCCCACCACACCAAAAGGGCAAATATGTCTCGCAGCACAGTGCTTCCCCCCCTGACATCACAGATGCTCAGGTAAGAGATGCCCTTTCCAAAGCAATAAACACTGCATCAATGGGACCAGACAGTGTCCCAGGCTGTGTCCTACATGAACCACAAGAAGAGCTACACCCAGACATAACACCACTGTTCAATCCCAGCCTTAATACACGATATGTGGCCAGAGAGTGGCATACAGCAACAGTGGTCCCTCAACATTCAGGTGGTGCCGTCACGGATCCTGGACACTACTCCCCCATATGTCTGACTAGCTTTGTCTGCAAAGCTATGGCAAGGATCATCATGAACCTCACATATCTAGATATTGTGGACCTACAGACATGTCACCATACACAGTTTGGCTTTGTCAATGGCAAATCCTGCCTATCAAACCTGTTTGATTTCTTTGAAACAGTCACCAAGGCCACTGTCAAGGGGTAGGAGGTCCACACAGCCTAACTGGACCTTGCATAAGCCTTGGATACAATACCCCACTTGTGCATTCTAGGGAAGCTCACCAGTGTACATATTAACCCCTATGTCACTATGGGTATTGCACAGTGGCTCAAGGGCAGAACACACATGGTAGAATTGCTGGAGCCATGTCAGCCTCCAACCTGGTACAAGTGGTGTCCCACAAGGCACAGCCCTAGGAGCTGTCATGCTCATTATATATTTGTCATAGGTACAGGCCAACATGGAAGTACTGTGGCTCAGCAAGTCGCAGGTGACTGCAGACCGAACACCATAATCAACTCACCAGCTAACACACGCATCCTCCAAAAGGGACTCTTGCAAACACATGACTTGTGCCACAGCCATGGCCTCAACGTGAATGACAGAAAGAGTATAGTCATCCCCTTTGTCAAACACTAAGTGACCACAACGTACCACATATGTGTTAATCCAGTAAGTGCAGACTAAGGAATTATGGACCTTGGGGTACGCAGGTTGATAGCATTCTACCATTTGACAACAACATGGACAAAGTGGTTAGGTAAGCATGTTATATGGGCCACATCATCATGGGATCCACATGTAGGCCAGGGGAGGACATTGTGCCCCTTTACTCATCCCTCATCATGCCCATAATTGACTATGATGAACCTGTCGGCATGCACCTTACCAGACACCTGCAGCAACTGGAGCTACCACATATGTACCTCGACAAGGGATCAAAGTGCTCAAACAGATGCCACATACTGACTGGTTAAAGTAGCAGCAGCTCTACTCAGTGACATACTGCCTCTTCATAGGCAATCTGTGCCTGACATAGAAGGCCAGGTCATACCCTCACTTAATGGCCATGCTGCATCTCAGAATATCCAGATCCCACCAGGGTACACGCTGGAAATAGTTGAACCTCAGGAGTGATATACATAGGACATGGTGGAGGGGCACATTCACAACTCAGAGGCTCCCTTCATTCCTGATTATTATCCCAATAGAGGTTAGGCAGACTGACTCAGTGACTATCTTCAAGAGCGATATTAATGACTGGATGTGACATTGTAGGGTTACCCTGGGTATCACTTATGTGTCACGGTGAGAAAGAGGCACAGTATACTAACCTTGGAAAAGGGCATAGCAAGACAGATTCACAATGCATGTTGAAAGGCACACACATTCTGGCTAGGTGGATACATGCCCTGGGCAGATATCCCTGTACGAACCTATGGACCTATGTCTCTTTTCACCATTGGCCCTATGTGCTGTCAATCACCAATGTAATCTCAATACTCCGGTAGCATGTGCAAAGGTCAGTTGTCAGTCACCTCTATGGTACAGTTGTGGAATATGTGTGTCATGTAGTAATGTCACAGCTGCCACATGTACACAGTCAACCCTATCCCTACCCATTGATGTACATCACATGTATGAGATGGAAACACATGGCCAAACTGTAACAACAACATACAAGTCAGTCAGATGCATGGACACATATGACTCAGTCATTGTCCATGCCACCACAGCTGATGTGGGATGTCGCTCACTGGGATACATGATAGGGAACATGGAAGGGATCACTGAGCAAGTGACACAGGCTGGTAGACCCCTGACCTTGGTTGGCATCAGACCCTCACCAGGGATCCCGACAAATTACTGAATGCTAATGAATAAGTGTAGCTACAACACCCTAGCTGAATGGTTCTTAGCATGCAGTCACTGCATTGCTATGGAATACTGTCTTACCACTCCCACAACAGGTGAGAACATGCAGCTCCTGTACATCAACAACATGTAGACTTTATGCCCCAGACCAGGTGTGCATCCCTCACTACTAGGCTGATAGCATCTACATCTCACACTGTATATACACATCCCACATGCAGCATCTGCACAGAAGACCACGGTCATAATGTTACCCTGTGCAAATACCATGTATTCACATGTGGCAGGCATCACACATGGTAACTATTGAAAGTCACAGGTACATATGTGTATTTGGCACACACATACATCATGTGTTCATTGCCATAACCGGTGTAATCAATGTCATGCATTATTGTGAGGGACAACCCACACACATGGGCATTCTGTGTGTGCACAACACACATGGCATGTCTGTAATCAAAAGCCATACATAATTGTGATATCGTTTAGAAAGGGGTATGTGCATCCTGTAGTGTGTTTTCCCAGTTGCCAAAAGGGGGGTATTAATCATACACACTTACCCCCCTTCACACACACTTGCCACCTGCTGGATTCAAACCCCTACCTAACTATGTTAAGACGCTAGAGACGGACGCATTAGCACAGCGCTATTCGCATTACTGGGGGATTTCCTTTCCCCTGATATACTTATAGGGTGCTGACATCATCAGAGTTTAGAAAGTGGAATGATCATCCTGTGGTGTGTTTTCCCAGTTGCCAAAGGGGATGTTTCTTTCATACATACTTACACCCCTTCACACACACTTGCCACCTGCTGGATTCAAACCCCTACCTAACTATGTTAAGACACTAGAGACGGACGCATTAGCACAGCGCGCTATTCACATTACTGGGGGATTTTCTTTCCCCTGATATACTTATAGGGTGCTGATATCATCAGAGTTTAGAAAGTGGAATGATCATCCTGTGGTGTGTTTTCCCAGTTGCCAAAAGGGATGTTTCTTTCATACACACTTACACCCCTTCACACACACTTGCCACCTGCTGGATTCAAACCCCTACCTAACTATGTTAAGACGCTAGAGACGGACGCATTAGCACAGCGCGCTATTCGCATTATTAGGGGATTTCCTTTCCCCTGATATACTTATAGGGTGCTGACATCATCAGAGTTTAGAAAGTGGAATGATCATCCTGTGGTGTGTTTTCCCAGTTGCCAAAAGGGATGTTTCTTTCATACACACACACCTACCCCCCTTTACACACACTTGGCACCTACTGGATTCAAACCCCTACCTAACTATGTTATGACACTACAAACGGACGCATTAGCATGGCGTGCTATTCGGATTACTGAGAGAATCCTTTTCTCCAATATACTTATAGGGTGCTGACATCATCAGAGTCTAGAAAGTGGAATGATCATCCTCTGGTGTGTTTTCCCAATTGCCAAAAGGGATGTTTCTTTCATACATACTTACACACACACTTACCCCCCTTCACACACACTTGCCACCTGCTGGATTCAAACCCCTACCTAACTATGTTATGACACTACAGACGGACGCATGAGCACAGCGCGCTATTCAGATTACTGAGAGAATCCTTTTCTCCAATATACTTATAGGGTGCTTACATGATCAGTGTCTAGAAAGGGGGATGAGCATCCTCTGGTGTGTTTTCACATTTTCTAGGGGTAACATTTGGACCAAGTGTGTGAGCATGCCCAGTTCAGCCTTCCCATGGCATGTTGTGTGAAAGATGTCTCATTTATCTAAGTGTGTGAGCATGCCCAGTGTGGGCTTTACATATGTTGAACTCTGCAGCCCATCACATTTGTGGATGAGTGTGACCTTCAACAAATACCTCCAGTTTATGGTTGTGTGTTCTGTGCCATGTTGTGTAGTTACTGTCCGAATGCTTTTTGTGTGAACAAAACAGGGAGTATACTGTGCCTGCAGGTTTTGCATGGGATAATTTGCACACAATTGTCAACATCCGTTCATACTAACCTAACACTGTAGCACTGTCTAGTGTAGTGTTTCAGTACTTTCACTGTGGTGGTCAGTATCCTGGGCTTTAGTCCTATCACTGCTTTACATTTCCATAGTGTGCACAACAGCCTGGTTAGGGTCCAGTTGTGCACATCTGCACAAAGGCAGTGCCTCTACAGACCCTGTTAATTGCTGCCCCATAAGCTTAACAAGTGTAGTCTGCAAATCTATGGAGAGGATCATAATTGAGCTCATAAACAAAGATATAGGGGACATGCAGACATTGTACCCATCCCATTTTGGCTTGGTCAGGGGCAGATCATGCCTTTTGTACTGGGTTGACATTTTCAAATTGGTCACTTAGGCCATTGTTGGGGAAAGGCAGTCCATACAGCCTACCTTGGCCTTGCAAACACTTTCAACACAATACCCCACTCAGGTATTGTGGAAAACCCTAACAACTGAAATGTAAACCCATATGTCACAAGATGGGTTGCAAACTGGCTTAAGGACGGGACCCACAGGGTTAGAGTTGCTGGCACTATGTTAGACTCCAGGCTGGTCACAGGTGGTGTCACACAGGGCTCAGTCCTTGCCTCCCATTGTTTGTCATGTACTTCCCAGAAGTACAGGCCAACATGGGAGGACTTTGAATGACAATGTTAGCAGATGACTGCACACTGGGCACCATAGTGGACAGTGCATCACACACAGATATCCTTCAGAAGGGACTCACAGTAACTGATAGCTGGTGCCAGGGCCATGGCCTGAAGTCAAAGTGCACAACATGTGTAGACATACCCTTCAGGAAAAGCAAGGTGACCCCAAGCTACCATATAGGTGGCAATCCTCTAAGCACAGAGGAGGTTGTCATGGACCTGGGGACCCAGGTTGACAGTCGCCGTTCTTCTGAGACTCACATTGCTAAAGTGGCTAGGAAGACCTTCTACATTGCCCACCTGATCAGGATGGGATTCACATCCAGATCTAGTGGGTCATTGTTCCCTGTACTCTTCACTTATCAGACCGGTGATCGAGTCGAATGCCCTATTCTGGCTGTATCTCACCCAACATCTGCAGCAATTGGAGACACCCTGACTGTCCCCACCTAAAGGATCAAGGAACCCCAACAGCTGTCATATGCTGCCAGATTGAAGACACTCACACTCTATTCACTCACATACCGTCTGCTTAGAGGTGACATGTGCCTGACATGTGAGGCCATGTCCAAACAGAGATTAATGGACATGCTCCACCTCAGACTCAGAAGATCCACCTGAACCACTAGTGCAGGTGACTTACACCTTAGCAGGGATGTATGTTGGACATGTTGGAGGGATGGAGTTATCACTCGGAGACTCCCTATGCTGTGGAATACAATCCTGGTCCATTTGAGGCAGAGCACCTTGCTGGCTGTGTTCAAGAGGTATCTTGACTTAATGCTAGTCGGAGAATGTGTTTGTCCATCAACACATTGTAAGCGTAGTTTGCCATGTCATATGTCTTGTTTAGTATACTGTGCCTCTGTCTACCTGTGACATAACATTGATACCCAGGGTAAACCTCCCATCTCCCATCCACTCATTAGGATTCCTGTTGAGGGACTCAACCAGTGTCTCTATGGACAACCTGTACTGGTAGTTTACTCATGTGTGGGGTGGCTTCTGTGTTTTGGATAATGCAGTACAGCCTGTCCTATATATGTCAGTGCTGGGGTTCAGGTCCCTCATGTGCATAGCTCCCTGCCATTCAGATTGTACAAGGTGCAGCATGTGCATTGATTCCAGCTTGGACATGGCTTTCTACATCAGGCACAGCTTGCATCTGGGTGGACAGCATGGCAGTGTGTGGAGCTGCACTCTGTTTAATCAGACTACACATTACATGTGTTCCAGCTCTGTCATACTCCTGGTGAGGTACTGTTGTGGACTTTACAGGTGCTGGATGTGTGTGCATGAGGTACACCCACAGGGGCTGTTGTGGTCATTTCTAATGCTGATGAAAGATAACTGCAGAACCAGAATGACCTCCCCTTAGCTAGATGTCAGACAGCATGGACCATACAATCACAACTGAAAACAGGACCCTCTCCACAAAGGGAAAGTGTCCTGTCTGGTGGACCCCAGCCATAAACAAACTGTATGACAGATGAGGGTTACTAATGCAAGACAGAGCTACATCTCCAAAAGGGAAGACAGCTGTGATCAGCACTAGTAGAAAGCTACATTATCTCATAAAGAAATGCAAGGTCAACTTGGGGACATAAATCACCAAAGACAATGAAGGTAACCACACTGCTTTCTTCAGTTACATCAGACACCTGGTTGTGAACCCTCGGATATGCTCAGAGTTGGTACACAACAACATATATTCCAGTGACCTGACAGATATTGGCAACATTCCGGCGGACAGCTTCAGTGCGATTTACCCCCTCCCTCACCCCCAACACAAGATAGTTATCACTGCTGTATGTAACCTCACTGTCATCTTGGATGTCCATGTGAGAGCCACACTCAGCAAAGACAAGTACACAGCATCCATGGGACCTGCTGGTATCTCCAGTTGCATGCTATGTGAACTCCAGAAGGGTCTGGACCCATATATACAACTGCTATTTAACCTTAGTCTTGCTACAGGATATGTACCTGAACACTGGCATACGGCAACAGTGGTCCCACTCCACAAAGGAGATGCCTCCACAGACCATGGCAACTACCACCACACAGGCTTAACCAGCCTTGTCTGCAAAGATATGGGAGGAGTCATGGAGCTCTTACACAGACACATTACTGACCTACAGACCCTTGTTCCCACCTAGTTCAGCTTTGTACAGGGCAGATCCTGCCTTTTGCACTTTTGCACCCGAAAAGTACCTACCATGAAGATCAGGGTTCTTCAACACATGTCATATGCTTCCAGAATAGAGGAAGTCCAGCTTTGTTCAGTGTCATACCGCATACTTACAGGTGACCTATGCCTGACATACAAGACCATGTCCAATCAGGATGTGGTGGACATGCTCCACTGCAAGCAATCCAAATCCACCAGAGCCATGAGAGCTGAGTATTTGAACCTCAGCACATACATGTATAGGACATGCTGGAGGGACAGAGTCATAACTCAGAGGCATCTCACACTCTAGCAGAGTATCCCAGTTCATGTTTGACAGAGTCCCTCACTGACTCTCTTCAGGAGACATCTGGACAACTGCATATGAGACGGAGGCACAGACTAGACAGAGACACAGTCATGTTATTCAATTACGTAAGGGGGTCATAATGTGCCACTACTAAGTCAGAGGCACAATATTCAGAATCTATTCTGTACACTAATTACCACTATAAGGGGTGGCAATAGCCACATCACTATGGCTAGGCTTATACATGCACTAGGGCAGATAGCCTAGTAGTACACTATGACACTATGAAACACCGGTGTATGTGTAGCTATTGTCAATCAAACAGTATGATGTGGCTTGGGGGGCTTGATATCTCCCTGTATTCCAACATTGTTTTGTCTATTCCTTCTAGCATGTCTAGGGATCAGTTGCTAGTGTCCTCTCCTGCTCAGCTGGTGAACCTGGGAATATTGAGGCACTGTTACACTTGCCTCATGTACACTGACAACCCTCTCCTTCTGCCATGAAACACACATACATGTGAGAGATGCAACTATATAGCCAAAGTGGAGGCTGAGCTCTCTCAACATAGGACTAGCAAGACCAGAGAGAGGGTGAAGGTAACCACACACACACATCTTTAATCCAGTCTCACATGGCACTGTCACAACTTAAGATCATACACATAGACACACAGAGACACTCTCGGAGGCTCTGATCAGAAGTCTACCAGAATGGCAGTGGCCACCACAGCAGACACTCACACAACTGCCTCCACAGGGCACAGCACATGCAACACATTGACCACAGAGTCGGTGTGCCAAACAGTCACAGCCCTTAAGGCCAAACACAATGCCAGACACACTTGTCATAGGTGACTCCATAGTCAGACACACTGATGTCCCACTCACCAGATCAGGTACAGAGGAAGTCACAGTAAGCTGCCTATCGGGCACTGGAATCCACCACATAATGCAAGCACTCAGGTCACTAAACTGCAAGTACAGGTCTGACCCAGTCATAATCCATGCTGGTGTGAACGACCTGAGATGTACCTCCCTGGACTACATGGAAAGAGACATAGAGGATCCCTCTGATTATGTAGGCCAGGCAGGTATGACCCTGACCTTCAGCAGTATCCTACCTTCACCAAGTATGATGCCACATAAACAGAGACAAGATGATCAGCTGTAGTATTTTGCTTAGACTATGGTGTCATTCTAAGGGCGTCCAATGTCTGTCTGCCTGGGATGACATGCTGGACAGGCCACGGTGATTTGCAAGGGACGGCTTGCACCTGTCACCCCTGGGCTTCGGGACTTCAGATGATGCGCCTCCCACCCCCATTGTGCCTTTTTATGCAAGATTCAGATTCTACACCTACCACCCTAGAACACAGTAAAGGAAAGACACTAAGGGTAATGCTGCTCAATGCCCAAGGTCTCAACTTCAAGCTGCACACACTCTATGCCCTTCTCAGTATGTAGCACATTGATGTCTGTGCTGTGCCTGAAACCTGGTTCACAGCTTCTGACAGCACCCCGGCACTATCGGGTGTTACCTCATATCATGCATTCCGGCACCAGCATCCCGACAACACCAAGAAGAATGGTGGGTGTCCATATTCATCAAGGACACCCTCACCTCATGGTTGGTGGCAACACACGATGCATCGGAGACCATCCAGGTGCCAGTGACCGTAGGCAAGATTGCTCTGCAGTTTGTAGCATGTTACATGCCACCCGCTCAAACTCAGGTACCTCACACAGCTATCCTGCAAACACTGAAGGGGATAAATGTATCTCCAAACACCATCCTACTGGGTGATTCCAACTATCCACATATAGACTGGGATCACTAATCATGCCACAACACTCTAACACAAAGGTTCCAAGAGTTCATACACTGAAATGCCATGGAACAACTGGTCCCAATCCCCTCAAGTGGAGGCAACATACTAGAACACATCATCACGAACATGGGGTCACACTGTTCAACACCAGACGTATACCCATCATTGGTGAGATCAGATCATGGACTACTCTCAGTGGGAGTCCACATCCCACCCACACCCCAGATGGGAAAAGCGGTGAAGACCTTCTCAAATGCCGACTTCACATTTCTGAGGACTGGTGTGGTCTCTTTCAAGGCCCCCAGGCCAGCGGACACCATTACCCAAGCCGCTGTATCACTTAGAAATGCCTTCTACCAGCACCTCCAGGACTGCATGGTTCAGGCAATCCCAAAAAGGACTCTTTGTACCACAGGCAAGCATCCAGTCTGGTGGACCCTAGCCATAAACAAGCTGTACAACACAAGGAAGGAGCTACTACGAGATAGAGCGTAATCCGTGGGGAAGACACCCTGCTCATTGTGAGTAAAACACTGGGTTCCCCATACAATCATCTGAGGCATGTTTTGAGAGTAAACCCACTCAGGACTCCAGGGACAATCATGAGGCCTTTTTACCTATGTTTGAAACCTGGGAGGGAACTCCCAGATATGCTCAGACTTAGTTCAGAATGATGTTGATATCACTGCACCTACAGACATTGGCAACATACTGGCTGACAGGTTCAGTGCAGATTTCTCCCCCCCCCCAACTGGGGGGTATGTACACCAGAGGATTGTAGCCCCCCAAACATCTCCACTGCTGGGGTGGGAACTGCTCAATCCAAGGCAGAAAATACTTTATCCATGGGACCAGATGGTGTCCCCAGTTGTGTGCTCCATGAACTCAATGAGTAATTACACCCGCAGTTAGGGCAGCTGTTTAATCTTAGCCTCATCTCAGGATATGTTCCCAAGGAGTGGCATACAGCAATGGTGGACCCACTTCACAAAGGAGGTGCCTCCACCAACCCCAGAAACTACCATCCCATCAGCTTGACAAGCCTGTTCTGCTAAGCTATGGAGAGGATCATAATGGGAATTCTAAATGAAGACATAGGGGACTTGCAGACATTGGATCCAATCCAGTTTGGCTTTGTCAAGGGCAGATCATGCCTTTTAAACTTGGTTGACTTTTCAAAACACTCACCCAGGCCATTGACGTGGGCAAGGCAGTCCACACAGCCTACCTTGACCTGGCAAAGGCTTTCGACACAATACCCCACTCAGGTATCATTGAAAACATCACCACCTTAATTGTGAACCCATACATCACAGCATGGGTTGCAAACTGGCTAAGTGACGGAACACACAGGGTCAAAGTTGCTGGTGCCAGTTCACACTCCAGAGCTGTCACAAGTGGTGTCCCACAGGGCTCAGTCCTGGGCCCACATTTGTTCAGTATCTACTTTTCAGAAGTATGAACAAACACAGGAGGATTATGGCTGACAAAGTTTGAAGATGACTGCAAACTGGGAAGCATAGTTGGAAACCCATCTGACACAGACATCCTTCAGAAGGGTCTCATAGACACGGATAACTGGTGCCACAGCCATGGCCTTACATTAAACACTAAACAATGCATAGCCACACCCTTCAGGAAGAACAAGGTTACCACTACTTCTCATCTAGGTGGCAATCCTCTAAGCACAACGTAGGTTATCAGGGACCTGGGCACCCAGGTTGACAGTGACCTTTTGTTTGACACTCACATTGCCAGGGTAGTTTGGAAGGCCTTCTACACTGGCCACCTCATCATGCAGTGATTCACATCTAGATCAAGGGAGGTCATTGTTCCCCTGTACTCATCACTCATCAGACCAATGATTGCATACAATGCCCCATTCAGATTGGATGGGCCCACAAATTCCTCGACAGAAGGTGAAAGGGTCTCAAACATATTTCTTATGCTGCCCGACTGAAGGAATTCCAGCTGTATTCAGTCGCTTACTGTCTGCTCAGAGGTGACCTGTGCCTGACATACAAGGCTATGTCCAACCCAGAATTAATGAACATGCTTCACCTCAAGACCTCTACATCCATCAGAACTACAAGGGCAGGAGACCTAAACCTCAACACAGATATTAATAGGATGTGCTGGAGGGACAGATTCATCACCCAGAGAGTCCATATGCTGTGGTACAACATCCTGGTACATGTGAGGCTGAGCACCTCACTGGCTTTGTTCAAGTGAGATCTTGACCAATGGATGGGAGATTGCAGGTATACCCCAGGGATAACCTCAGTATCACTGCTTGACAGAAGCACAGCAAAATAATGGGCATATTATCCATCAACTTGCAGGGGTGGCAGAAGCCACAAAACTCTGGGCTAGGCTTATTAATGCCCTAGGGCAGATAGCCTAGTATGAACCTATGAACCTATGGACATAGGCCTGGGGCAGTTCCTGCTATTAGGACAGTGGTCTGCAGCAAGCTATATAGTAGTAGTCGGTTTTAGCCATTGGTTTTGACCATGGCTATTCCATGTTGCTTCTTGTTGTGGTACAAACATGGGTGTGTGGTTATCCATGCTATTTATTGCTAGTCACCCTCATTTTGTATCTTGTTCCATGTTTTTGCACATGTACATCACTGTATGACGTGCAGCTGTTTCCGCAGGGTCATATGCGTGGATATGGATGTTAGTTGGGGTCCTCAGGTGTGCATATTGTACATGATATTACATTACTTAACACATGGCATTCATGCCTCAGGTGGTGCTGCAGGGCCACCTCTGTCGGATACACATACTACACTCCCTGTACGTTTGGAAGCAGGTTGTGTCATGTTAGGCATCCCTGTTACTGTATGAGTGAGTCAGAGCGGGTATCAGTCCCAGTGTTCCTACTGACCAAGCGTATGTGCTATGCGTTGCCTCTTTGCCAAGGCCAGGGCATACTGGGCACGCCTCCTTCTGCCTACTGGGACAAGGTCAGGTTGTTCCTCCTCCGAGTCACCCCCCCGCCTGTGGTGGCCTTGGCAATGGTGGGGGGATGTTTGGCCCAGCCCTGTGCTGGTCCTGCTGCAGCTGTTTCCAGGATCATATTATGTAGCATAGCACATATCATGATCATTTGGGTACATGTAGTTGGTGTGTACTGCAAAGCTCCACCAGACGTGTCCAGACACCGGAACCGTGACTTGAGCAGCCCAAACACACGCTCTATGATATTACATGTTTGTGCGTGTGCCTCATTATGGTGTTCCTGTTCAGGTGTGTGTGCATTTCTGATGGGTGTCATCAGCCACGGCTCAAGTGCATAACCTGCATCCCCCACTAGGTGTCCGTGTGGGAAGTCCCCATTGGCAAATGATTGGTACAGCTGCGTCAGATGCCAGATGTGGGAATTGTGGTAGCTCCCAGGGCAGCCAGCACACATTCATTATTATGCCCTGGGCATCACACACGACCTGGCAGTTGATGGAGGGGTATCCCTTGCGGTTAATGTAGGCTCTACCTCGCTCACCGGCTGGTGCTTTGATGCGTATGTGCGTGCAGTCTATTGCACCCAGCACCTCAGGGTATCCCGCTATTTGCTGGAAGAGACGATATTGCTGGCCACAACCTCACGGTCATTAGGGACATATATATGATCACTGACATGTGGTGACATGGCATCCAGGAACTGGTGCAGTACCCTGGAGGCTGATGCCTGTGATATCCCCATCATATCGCCAGTTGGTCTCTGGAAGGTACCTGTTGCTAGTATTCTTAGGCCAACACATACCTTGGTTTCCACTGGGATGGGCTCCCCTCTGTTGGTTCTGTGTGTGAGGCGTGGCCTGCACAGCTCAACAATCTGCTGCAAGAGCTCTCTGTCCACTCTATAGCACTCTACTATCTCCAGCTCATGTAACCCATGGTAGGTGACCCTGGGCCTGTATACTCTTCTCCTTCTCCTCACTCTGGGTTGTCTGTCAGCATCTGCATTGTCAACACCCTCAGCAATTCGCCTATGCCTGACTATAATAGCTATGGCAGCCCCTAGCATTTCTGCTCTGAGTTCAGCTTTTTTCAGTTTTCAATTCTGATAGCTTAGTTTCTGGCAGTATCTGTTGTGAGAAACAGCCTGCACTGCTCCTTGCAGTGTTTTAAGTGTTGGGTTGGGCTTCTAGTCTGCCTGTGTAATTGCCTGCTTCTAATTGTTTCCACCAATTAACTCCAGTAGTATCCTCTGGCAGTTTACCTGGATTTTAGTTGTTTCCTGTTTCCTCTCTGTTTCCTGAGGGGAGCAATGTGCACACCAGCTTAAACACGCTCACAGTCACTTAAACGCACACATCCTACACGGTGTTACACGCACACATCCTTACACGGTGTTAGCTAGGCTGATTCATGCTAAAAGCGTGCACACTGCCTTACACACGTGCGCCCAGCGCAAACCGTTGTAAGCGGTTTGCAACACGCCCACATGTTGAACCTGCCTTACACGCGCTGCAGCATGCACGTATATCAAGAAACTTTGAGTGTAGGGATAGCGTATACCCTAAATTTCTTGACTTTCCTAGTGTTCTGTTGGGACACACCTCCCTCCCTGATGTCTGTCTGTCATCTGTTACCTTACATTGCCCTCCAATCTGGTACATTTATTACTATCCTTCCCCCCCCGTGATGTCACCTACCTCTTACTCTGTTCCTCCCCCTTCTCTAACTCTTACACTACTCAGAAAGTGCTCATTACCTATGTGGCAGTGTGATTCAGTATTGTAACCCTCATTTACATAGGATTGCCTAGTAATGCTTAGTTACATGTCTTACACGGAGCTCCCCCCCCTTGACAACCACTAAACGGAGGCCATATTGTTTTTGGTCTGCAAGTCCCTCCATTGACATTTCATGTAATACATAAATCCCACAGTTGTGGGTTTATAAGCTTCAGTTTTCAGTTTTAGGTAGCGCACCCCGTTTGCGGGTGTGCTGCAGTTAAACAAAAATCCCGTGAAAAAAAAAAAGTTATATAACTTATTTTTGCAACACTTTTTCATGCCAATGGCCACATATTTTGCCATTGGCATGCTTAATGAAACATATGCACCCTTTATTTGGAGCTGACATAGCTCCATTTCTAATTTTGCAGAAATGTACTCAGTTGTCAGCTGAGTACATTTCTGCAGCTAACACGTCCGTTACATGGACTGGTTTCTTCTTCGTGGATCGCTCAAATACCTCATTTGCATATCTTTGAGCTGCAAATGAGGTATTGAGCATTTCCACGCCCAGTCCGTGTAAGAGACGTGTTAGCTGTCTCTTACACGGAGATTTGGGCTGTTCCTGAATCAGGAGGCTTACACGGAGGCTTACACTACTCTTGAACTCCGTGTAAGCCTTCCTGAATCTGGTTGTTTATGTACATTAGGTATTTATGAGCATTATGCGTTCTCACACAGGTGGCGAACGTATAAGTTGAGGTGTATTGCTTTAATATCTTGATTGCAAGTGTTTAAATAGGCATGTGATCTATATAAAAGGAACTACGATGGTATTTTTGAATGTTAATGGTCTGACGAAGCTATAGTGAAAGTGCTTACCGATTTGTTTTATGTAATAAACAGACTTTTTCGCTACTTATATGGTGGATTTTTTTACATCTGTTTGATCAGTTTATGCTTGGGATATTGAGACGCCTTGGTTATCTCTTAGCCACAGTTATTGGAATATTAGCTATATATATGTATTCATGGCTGGGACTTGCCATACTGTTTGCATTGCAATTCATTTTTATTTTCCTAGTTTTTAAAGAAGCTGAATTCCCCATTTATATGAAATTCTTTTTATCAACTTAGCATTGAGAAGCTATGTTTTTATTCTGGAGTTTGTGAATATGATAATACTAAGTTAAAAACACATTAATGCGACTATAATTTCTGCCAGTGACGGAAGAAGCATGCTTTGATTGGGGGGTCAAATTGCCCCCCTTTTGTGCTCACACCTCCAGATTATGTACCAACAACTACCGTACAAACAAATGATTACTTTGCATGCATTTCTTTTCAACTTAATAAGACTATATTTTATAACGTAAAGCCACAATAATACATAGAAAGAAAACAACACTAAAATTCGGCAAGAG
Organism: Protopterus annectens; assembly: GCF_019279795.1. NCBI lineage: Eukaryota > Metazoa > Chordata > Ceratodontiformes > Protopteridae > Protopterus > Protopterus annectens. Next base: position 876,468,866 of record NC_056731.1, on the reverse strand, counting down.
AAATCACCAAATAATATTAGTGTTAGCCTTTATATAAAATCTGTTCCATACATTACTAAACATAACATCACAAATAAATTAATTTGCATATTCATAATAGCTTCTCCATCACAGGCCTGTCTTCTGCATTTAACCTTATTGAAAACATGAACAAGCTGAAATGGTAAAATGAAAGCAAATATTGCATAACACATTATTAAATAGGGTCACTGTAATTATCACATGATACCATCACATTAGAAAAATAGATTAGATACTGTTAATACAACTGCTTGTTTGCTGACAATAGGGAAAGCTTCCCACAGAGATAACCTTCTCGACAGATCTCTTGATTTCCCGAATCCCTAGCAGTTATAAAATGAAGCCCCGGGCTGTTATAAAAGCCTTTGTTACTCAGTATGTACAGCATCATGAAAATGAATTCACTTCCCTGTTATATTCCATGGCAATCATTCCATGATTCACATTATTATTTTGATCATGAGGAATGCAGAGGAAAAATAAACTAAAATTTGCAATAACTTATTATAATGGAATTAGAGTATATTCAGTCAACAATGACAGACATTAGAGTTTCCTACTTTATTTTTTTCATATGCAGCTTCCTGCTGCAAAATATTTTTTAATTGACATTTCAGTGATTTAATGTACAAAAAAGATTTTCTAGTGCCTAGTGCTTCCCCATTCCATCTATTGCTCAGTAATCTAAGGGAGTTGAAAGGTATGGATGCCCCTTACCTACACGCATGCACGCACACACACACACACACACACACACACACACACACACACACACACACACACACACACACACACACACACACACACACACACACAAAACACTACTTGTCTGTTAAACTCTGGCACTTGCCTGTAATGGAATCTCACTTATTGAAAGTAATGAGTGAATGCAATATTTTGGCTGAGTTAATTAATGCAGCTGTCTGTAATGATTTCTGCAGCTGAACAGTTCTGTAATCCTTTGGCTGTATAAGGGGAGAGCACTTGGCTAATCACATGCCTTTCTCCAGGAATGCTTCCATAGCGTGTTTGGTAGGACAGAGAGACAGACCACCACGGTGCTGCACCTCTTTGAGGTAAGCACTGTGCTAAGGTGGTCTAATAACTGGAAACAGCTATCACCAGTGGTAAAAGAGCTTACCATTAGTGGTAACGTTTTTGAATTCCTGACCCAAATATTCACAATGTTAGTATTATTTACAATATGTACAGACAATTTATTTTAATGTAGCATTTAAGATGTTATTTGCCTTAGGCATTTGTAGAACTGCAATTGAATTACCACATTGAATTTAGCTAAATATGCATTTAGTTAAATGTATTGTCTCTGAAATTGGCCATTATCCTGAAAGCGGGTACAGGTAACTTCCTCTAAAAGTTGTTCTTTTGGTTTGGTAATGAAACCTTGGAATGTTTTTTTTTCAGTTCTAAATTTAGTAAGAAGATGATTACATTTTGCTGGGGCAAGTTTTTTGAATATCGTCTCCCCTATGGCTGTGCTAAAGTGTGGACTGACCAGTATAATTCATCTTCCTGAGTACCCCACAATGCACATGAGTGGTCTTTTGTGTAAAGACAGGACTTCATAGGGTGACACTGTTAAAGCATTATATTTTAAATAGAAGTATGCTGAGTAATACTTTGTCTGGACCTTGTGTTGATAATCATTGAAAACCCTTTATCAGCTCACAACGGTGAGTATATATGTCAGCTAGCAATACAAGGCAACATATATTGCACACTTTCAGGCTGGGGAGACTTTTGAATTATACTCTTCTATAACATCCATTATGTCTAATTTAAGCTTGAAGTAAGGGGTCAAGCTGGTTGCACTTGACTCACACTCAAATCCATGAATCCATGAATAGCACAGTGGTCCAGTGACAACATCTGCTGCTTCTCAGCACCAGGATCTAGCATCTAATTTTCCCTGGTTACTCTTGTTTCCTCTCAATGCCCAAAAGTATGCTGCTTATTATGGAACACCCTTTATATTTTTACCGTAGGTCCTTATTTCCTTGTAGCATCCTTTAATATCGCATTTTCCTCGGTGGACTAATCTAAAAAAATTAAATAAATGTCTTTTTTGTAACAGCTGCAATGGAATATATAAGTGGGTAGAAGGGTAAACAATAAAGAGTGAATATAGAATGGCAATCTAGTCCCCATAGACGACATGATTTGGAAAAAGGGAAGGAAAATAAAGTATAACGTAAGATCTATTTTAGTTTTAAAGAAGGAAGTGTAATAATGCAATACAAACCAAAGCTCCTTTCAGTGGTATGATAGTGCAACGTAAGTCAGAAGGAGCACTTAACAGCTTTCTGTATGAGCTGGGAGGGCCACTCTAGCAAGAGTTGATGTAACACTTCCTGTATGCACGTTATATATAATATTGTGTATATGAATAGACATGCATAAAACATCTGCTCAAAGACCTTCGTGCACTTCTGAAACCATGGCGAAAAGAACAAATTTTAAACATTGTAGCAAATGGTTAAATAATTTGGTGGCAACTAGAAAGACTATTTAAGAACTATTTACAGTAGGAAATACTTATTCTGTGAAAGCCATGGTGAAAGTGGTATGGGATATATGATGATGTCATTTAATTTTTTAAAGAAATTAGTAAAATAAACTGTTAAAGATATGTATGTGAAACACAAGCTCAGGCAGCATACCCACTTCAAATTTGAAAAAAAAAACTTTTATAAGACATCTCAGGCTTTCAACGTTCAGTTTATGCTTACTGTTCAGGTTGTGTCTTGTAAGGCCTGTGGGTCCCACATTAAGTATTTGTGCAATTAACCTGAGGCTGAGATACCAGGCTGGTCATACATATGTCAAATTACAATTAATTTTTTTCTATGTGACACATTTAATTTGCTTAATTTCTTGTACTGCAGTGACTGCTTGCTGTGACTATTCAAAAGAGCTGATGAAACAGAAGCAGAGTTGTTAAGTGTGGTCATTGGGCTTTCTTATCTCACTTCACAGATGGAAATGACAGTTGGCAAGAAAACAGTTAATATCTGTAGAACACCAGCAGGTCATGCGACATGAATCATAAAATTGCGGATGTAGTCACAAACTGCTCCCATCCTGAAAAAGACATAAATGGCAACAAATGTCATCATGAAAGCCTACAAAGTGCCACAGCATTCAATCATTAAATTATGTTTAGATACTGGTAGCAGTAAATGAATTTTGTTTAGCTACTGGTAGCAAAAGAAATGTTGGTAGGCTTACAGTGAATTAATAAGAACTGTGCATAGGAAATGATGAGTTGCCATAATCAGGAGTGAGTTCTTCTTAGCAAACATCTTGAAATACTGCAGCATCTCTTTTGTGGCTCCTTCATAATTATAAAGAATTAAACTGCTCACTTCAAAGAATCCTGCAGGAATAGCATGAAAACATTTATTTTGGGAGACAGCCATGCCTCTCTGACCTGCTGTACATCTTTAAGAAAAAAATACTGCTGCATCTCTTTTGCTACTGATACACCTGCTGTGTAGCTATGCAGAATCCTGATGGAATGACTCCTCCATGCATGCCATATTGATGTGCAACTTGAAATGTAAATGCTCGGTGTAACTCCTGCTGATGCTCAGACCGTGCCCATCACCTCAGCTCCAATATCAATGCAACTGCCACATTGGAGGGTTTGCTTGTGTGCCTCCAGACAGGATTACTAGGAATGCCTTTACTTCTGTGAGCCAATTCTGTGTTTGTGATCCACTTTGTGTGGCAGATCGGCTCCTGTTGATGTTCTGTGACTTGATGTAGGCATGCAGTATCATTTTGGTGACCATGAGATGCAACTATTTTACTCTTCCATTATGGCCACCCACAGGATTGATGCTCTGCATTACTCCCTATCACACCATTTCTGGAAAACCTTGTTAGTTTTGTCTTTTTTCCAGGATGTGTATGCACTGTTTGCAAAGGGCTTGTACTAATACCAGCATCTCATGGGAGAGGATCTTTCCCAGCCATTGCCATTCACTTGGGTCCATGACAAGATGGGTTGCACATGCTAGTCAGTGTGTGTTTGTGCTTGACTGCCCTTGTCAGACCCCTTATGTCTCAGCATTGTCTACCTCCCCTTCTTTCTTTGATGGCCACATACATGCCTGTTATTGTGCTGTGACCATTCTCAATCTGTCCCATATCGACAGTGTAAATGGACATGCTACCACTGTCAACCTTCTTGCAACACTATGATGGTAGCCAGTAATGTTGCACACATCTTATGCAACTCGCATCCCTCTATACATATGACCATGCCATGACCCACGCTTAGGAGCCATCATTTTCTGAGTAGTATGTCTTGCAGTCTGAGCACTTAGACCAGAGTGCAGCCCTCCATAGATGGATATATGCCTGAATTTTGTTTTGCCTATATATAAATTAATCATGTGTTTACATTCCTGCTTTATTTTTGTCACTTATATCATATTTTGTGCTTGCTATACAAAACTATATTATCTGATCTTCGATGAGCCTGGGTTGTGGCTAAAAAGGGACAGCTGACCAGGTCACTCACCTGGTAAACTAACTGGAAATAAAGAAATAAAATAAAATAAAATAAATACATTTGTCCCAACCTATCTTTCCTTTGGCTTACCCTTGTGTATGTCTTTCTGTTTGATCTTACTTCTTTTCTGGCTGCCCTTTCTTCTCCATTTATATGATGAACTGACTTGGCACTTTGCCGAGCTGGCTGTTTGCAGCTTGCTGACAGTGCCCATGCTGCAGCTGTGAGAATTCATTGTTCATGTGAACATGAATAGAATCAGGCATGCTACCTTACTGTTCTTGCCAGGTCATCTGGCTACCCTTAGTGTGAAGCTGAGCAGCATGCTGCTGCCGGGAACACAGCTGCCCCAATCCACTATGCATATCTTTTCCCAGAATTACATTCCTTTGCTGATCCTACTGCATACTTAAGCAACATTGAACTGTGTCATGCTGCAACATCCTTGATATTCAGTGCAGTCTCAAAGTACTGCAGATCTTTCTGTTTATCTCCCCACTGTGTCTCACCATACATATTTATTATAATATTCCATTATCTTTGTCATGACTTCAGATAAACCATCTACAGCCAATAAATCATGTACTTCTTTGGAATAAAGCTAGACTAATAGTACCTAAATTTAACCTAGCTGAATATAAAGAAAAAGCAGATTGTAAGGTGCTCATTGTAAGTGAGTCTGGCATGATAGTGTTATTTAGGACCATGCAAAATTCCTCACTCTCCTCAGCTAGATATTATGCAAAGCAGGGAAGGTAAGAAATCCTGTGGAGAGTGTTGACATTGCCTAGAAGGACCACGCTGCTAAGAATGCAAGACATAGTTTCCTTAGGGCAAATAAACTAATATTTGCTAAGACATGATGACTTCAGATAAGAGCAAGGGTGACTGGGTTAATAAACTTCTTTCTGTTCCATTATGAACTGAAGTAGAGCCAATTGAGAAACCAAGTCAAGAGTCTGCATAGGTAGAAAAACAATCCAAATGTTCAGGTGATTTATTACCTGTGGATTCCTGGTACATTTCAGAAGACATACACCCACCCCAGCCAACAGACTCTTTTTGCTAGAATACCATTTATCAGTTGCCTGTGCATTCCCTCAGCTGAACCTTTAAGTGAACCTTTAATGGTAAATGGCTGGAGAAACTCAAAGGGGCCAAAGCAGGGGTTGAAATACTTCATCCAGCTACTGACAGAGACAGTCACTCATCAGATGCCACCTGTGTCTCTGTTACTTTTAGGAGTCCCTGCCAAGTTACTAAAGATTGATCTAGGAGTATTGGACTTTGTTCAGAGTTTGTTGCATGTAACCAAAAGTCTCGTTCTTAAGGACTAGAAATCAAGAACACTTATCCTGACTCCCAAGGAAGAAAAAAATCCCACAATGAACAGATTCAAATGGAAAAGATAAAACTTTTCCTTGCCATGGTTCACCCTACATTTGTCATTGACGTTGGTCTTCTTATTACAGTCAGATTCCCCTCCCCCTTCTTAAAATTATGTTAAGTTCTATTTTTGACTGTCTGTCTGTCCCACCCAAGCTGACAAGGATACAACAGGAATTTCCCTGAGAGATAGACAGTTAGAATAGGCCTGCATTATTACATTCTCACAAGGGTAATGCAGAATCTGATTGAACTGTTTTGTAGAGTAAGCCAGAATAAGCAATAAGCAATCTTAATAATTTCGAAATATCTCTCAAAACACACTTATTTGAATCCTGGCTTTGCACATGTAACACTCCAGGTTAATTATTAAGTTAGCATTACTTAGACAATTTGGCTGTACGTGCTAACTCTGTTAACATATCCCTTCTGACAACACTAATTCTCTGCAGGTAGTTACATTACTAGCTGCAACTCTCACCACAGAAGTATTACTAACTAGGCACTACTTTGCCTAAATGATTCTCCCTGCTTAATTTCCTAACTAATGTTATGTTCCTCCACATATATAAGTTCAACCATGCATTTGTCTGTATTCAAGTGTTTAAAGTCTGTTTTTAAATTTTTAACCTGTAAATGTGTTTTGATTTGTATGTAAGCTTAAGCTGGAGCTTTTCTCCCCGGGCCTCCACTGAAAATGGGCAGTGTCCCAGTCAGACCATGCTGGTAAGCAAATGTAAAATAAACTAAAAATAAATAAAAAATAAATAAAATAGCTGTTATTCCTGGATGTTGGAATTCTTTTGGCATGTTCTGCTTTATCTACACATAGTAATATCTCTTTAAGCTGTATATTTATGCTGATTCATACTGAATGCCGTGCAGCTATATATGAAATAAATTTATCACATAAATCAAGTTTTCAAAAACAATAAAAAAGCTTTATGGCCTATTTTTGTCACTCCAGTGACAGAACATAACTCCCACCTCAAGTGACTCTATAATTTTATCTAACAATAATGTCATGAGGGTCTACTGTGTTGAATTATCTTCTGAAGAACTTTGAGGTAAAAAAATGTTTGGAAAACTGAAAATGATATTCCCCTCACTTCAAGGATAATCTCTACTATAGATAATTTATTGGTTCTGAGGTGAACCAGTAAACCATTTCTGGACTCTCACATCCAAAAGTAAAAAAAGGTAGGGAATTATATGGAATTATATGGTTACGAGGCTCCATTCCACCAATGCAGCCCTCCATCACTGAAAGCATTGCATATGAGGGTAGTTTATTTTGTCCTGAACCTTATCACTCATGATGGCTGAAGTGAGAACCCCCTGGTGGGGACTTCCCACACCCTCCTAGGATATTTGTGAACTCATACACATATGCCCAAAATGCTAGTTTCATTGGCTTGTTAAAACTAAGCCCATACTCCAGTAATATCACTTGTCCTTCATGCAAATCTCCACTTGCTATGGAGCATCTGTACTATGTGGGAAACTACCAATCCCCTCCCCTAAGATGGGTGATTCATATGGCATGAATTTCTTATTCCTCTCTTCACCAGTTCTTCCATTGTCTGAACTGCTATTTGAACTTGAATCATCTAGTGTGCAATTAGGGCTCTACCTCGCTGTTCCACAGAACCAGGTGCTCTTGTGGCATTTTTGACCACCTCAAGATCTTTGATAGTCACTGAATTAGGAATACATACTTCATTTTTGGTTTCAAGATTCAGGTATCCAGTGAAGTACGTCCTGTCCAAGAGGGCTGATGACGGATCAATCTCTCTGTGGTACTTACTGTCAACTGAGCATGAACATTAGCCTTTGTGTGGCAATGTGCCTCCTTCAAGTCACAGGTATTTCTGGAAACATTGCTGCTGGCACCTCTCCAGGTACTTTATGCAAAGTTGCTAAGTCACCAGGATTTCATAATCCAATGGTTGCCAAACAGTATATCTGCATCTATGCTCTTTTCAAATATTCTGAAGATGAAGTAATGCCTGTGTTTTGAGGTAGATGATGGTCCTAAAACTTTAACTGTCAAGTATGAATGAAGATAAGAGTGGGGTGTTGGAATCATAGTGAGATGTGGGATTGATAGGATTATGACCATTACTAATACGTATTGACAATAGATTATTTAATCATCAGGCTTGTAATAATGAACAGCTAGATATTAAACAAAGTCCTAAAGTCTTCAATTGTCATTAATTTCATTTAATAAATATGGATGCTATTTGTGATCAGAATGTGGAAAAAAGGGAATGGAAAATTTCAAAAAGGACAAATTTTGTTTTGTTTTTAGCATTATTACGGTTGTGGTACATCAAAGGAATGGGCAATGACAAGTGAGTGCCCTGAATTTGTGGAGTTGATGGAACATGTGTCAGACCTCTCTCCTCTGCTAATATTAAAATATGTGATTTGGTTTGTAGGTCTGTTGCAAAATGAAACAACTGACTGACTAGACTACAACCTGTGACTAAAACTAAGGGACAGGATTGCATTACTTGTCATTAAGTGCGGAGTACAAGAACATTAGTATTTGTCACTTTATCAGAGATTGTTCCTTTCAGATATGACAGATAAAGATTAAATGTGGGTTACAAGGATGCAGATGAGAACAGTACGCTATGTTGTGCACATACAAAAATGTTAAAAATACATTTTATATTTTTTCAGTCTCTCCAATAGTCACTCATAACAATTACACTAAGTGTACATGTAGTCTACACTTTGTGATAACCTTTATTAATCCCTGTCAGTATTTACAACTGCAAGAATATCAGCAGGAAAACTAAAATTAAAAGAAAGAAGGTGTGATTTATCTCTGTATTGTCTGTTCACTCAGAATGGTGTACACTTAGTGTACACTTACCCCGGGATTCATGAAGCTTGCGCCAGGCGCAGGCATAGCGTAGGTGGTATAATGCCAAATATGACCGTCGAGCGATTCAGGTACGATCCAATTCCATGTGCACTACCGGCGTACGCCAGAACTGCGCAGCCCCCGGCTTAGGTATGCTAATCACCCCATGTGCAGTGTCGCACCATGCAAATGAAGGCATATAGTGATTCATGAAGTGGTGCAGGCATAGCGTAAGCCCATGGAAATGTAAACCAAAAAACACGGTTTACAGTTTCCCAAACAGAACATCGGAGCTATGGAAGAGGGCCAGACAGGTATCACAACGTTAACATATGCCAATGGTGAAATACACAGTCAATGGCATAAGAAAAGATGCACAACACATAAATAACAACATTAAATGTCATGTCCACAGTAACGTACAGCACAACCGCAAGGCATGTGTGCGGAAGCTGTAACATAAAGAAATAATATAAAAATGTCATAAAATCGCAACATAATAGAAATCAGGTTTACAGCATAATACACAATGGTAGGCATGGAACACCACAACCAAGGTGCAAGGGTTGCTAAGGGCCTGCGATAGTGTTTGGCGCAGTAACTATGAATTAGTAGTCAATGCCATGCAAATGAGGCAGATAATACTGAATCGCAAATGTCCCGCCGGATGAAGGTTGTACCATACGGCGCAGTGGTATAACACCGAGGAGTGGCTCAGAGGAGATACATGACATCAGCAGAGGGGTGTGCCACCGTAGCAGTAAGCACATTGGAGCAATGCAAATCCAGCCTGTCCATTGCTAAGCAAAGCTGCAGGACAGGGGTGGGGAGGAAGGCATAGAATCTTTTAGCTGAGAGTACACATGGTGCCCAAAAGCGCATGTGTACGGGGATGAAAACGTGCCTGAAACCCAGTAATCAGATGCACGCGCTGCAAACAATAGCACAAACAGGAAGGTCAGGGGAAGAAAAGAAGGAAATGCGGAAGTAGGGTAATTGGAGTACTAATGAGCAATCAACACCAATCAACTCACGATGGCCAATCGATGGCAGCTGACAAGTCTGCTTGCAGAAACCTGCAAAACAGGATAGGGGAGGCATTGGAATGCAAAGAAAGGAGGGGAGGTATTGGATTGCAAAGATAGGAGACCTGACACAGCAGAGCAAAGCAAACTGACAGCAGACCGGCAGTAGCACGCATAACGCAAGATACGCCAGGTCCAGGAAAGTACAAATGAAAGTAGGCTGCAGGATGCACGCCAGAAAATGGTAGGTGCAACGTGCAGAAATGTAAAGGGAAGGTCAAGAGGTAATCCACAGCAGGCAAATGTAATTCAACACCAAAGGCACCACAATAGTAGTTCTGGAAGTAAAACACATAAGATACCCTGTAGCTACGATCGTACATACACACCCTATGACATCATCGGTGTTCACAGCACAATAGTATAAAGTGTGAAATCACCCAACACACACCTGTGTATTCCCAAACACTGCACCATAGGTGAAAACACATGGGGAACTTTTAAAATGTACATGTTGGGAGCTTCCATAGCTGTGATTCATCAGCATGTGTTAGAGACTGATGGTGTTGTGGAGGATGATGACGACAACCACCACAGGCCTCGGAGGAGAAGGGGACTGTTCAGACCAAGGGTAACCTACCAGAGGCTACATGACCTGGAGATAGTAGAGCGTTACAGGGTGGACAGGGACATCTTACAGCAAATAGTGGAGCTGTGCCGGCCACGCCTGAGAACCAGAAACAACAGAGGGGAACCCATCCCAGTGGACATGAAGGTATGTGTAAGCCTGCGAATACTGGCCACAGGTACCTTTCAAAGGCCAACTGGAGATATAATGGGTATCTCACAGGCATCAGCATCCAGGGTACTACACCAGTTCCTGGATGCCATGTTACCACATGCCAATGAGCAGATATACTTCCCCCAAACTTAGGAGGAGTTGGCCAGCAATATGCGCCACTTCCACCGTGTGGCCCACTACCTGGAGGTACTGGGTGCGATAGACTGCACACACATACAAATCAAGTCACCACCCGGTGAGCATGGTAGGTGCTACATAAACCGCAAGGGATTCCACTCCATCAACTGCCAGGTCACGTGCAATGCCCAGGGCATTATCATGGATGTGTGTGCTGGCAGCCCTGGAAGCTACCATGACTCCCATATCTGGCATGCCTCACACCTGTATCAGGTATTTGTCAGGGGGGACATCCCACATGGCCATATTGTGGGGGATGCTGGCTATGCACTGGAGCCATGGATGATGACTCCCATCAGAAATGCACACACACCCATGCAAGAACGCCATAATGAGGCACACGCACAAACCAGAATCATCATAGAGCGTGTGTTCGGGATGCTGAAATCACGGTTCCGGTGCTTGGATACATCTGGTGGAGACTTGCAGTACTCTCCAGGCACGTGAGCCCACATCATCATTGTATGTGCCATGCTACATAATATGATCCTGAGGAAGCAGCTGCAGCAGGGACAAAATGGTGAAGGCCCTCATAGCCCACTGCAGTTGCCAAGGCCATTACAGGCACAGAGGGATTCAGACCATGAACACACTGTGCCAGCCCCAGTAGGCAGACGGAGGCATGTCCAATATGCCTACGCCTTGGCAAAGAGGGAACGTATAGCACATACTCTGACAGTGTAGGCCCCTACGGACTGACACCTCTCCACCTGCACACACAGTACAATGGATGGCACACAAACATGACCACCTGTAAATTGTAATGTATAAGTGTCCCAATGTGTGACTCCTACATAGGCAGCCCTCAAACATTGTAAACACAACAGCTAGTGGAACATGGAATGCCAACACCTGAACAGTACATGAGCCTTACAGCATATGGTGGTGCTGTGTGCCTGTCACGTTCCCCGCCAGTTATATATATATATATATATATATATATATATATATATATATATATATATATATATATATATATATATATATATATATATATATATATATATATATATATATATATATATATATATATATATATATATATATATATATATATATATATATATATATATATATATATATATATATATATATATATATGTACACATATGCATATATACAATACAGATAGAAAGGGCAATAGAGTGATATATGTTGATATAGATGGATTCAGCGATATCTGCAAATATAATAGATAGTTCAATGACATTCATAACACCTTGGAGGTACAAATAAATAGGATATCGCCAACTATGGAATGTGTAACATACCGACATGTGTAACCACGAGGCTGAAAGACCGATAGAACACAGTACTAGAACAGTACAGCCGCGAGTAATAGTATGATGATATGAAGGGACATTTAGTCACTGCGGCCGGTGTTGCGGTCCACGTAGGTACTGTGTTCAACTGTGTTTGTGAGTGCCATAGTCTGTGTAAGTGTGCGTTGAGGGTGCCATGTATGTCTCTGTGTGACTGTAATCTGTGTGTGTGTCCGCAACATGTGTTTGTTAGTGCCAAGTCAGAGGCAGATCAGTACAGTAGGTGTGGGTATAGCTAGCCATAGGCATACAGTTACTACCTGTCCCACAGTAGGAGGGACAGCCCCACCCTGGGCAGGTGTGTCCTGACATAAAACAGTACAAAGGGCAAATGTCCGAGATGGTAGGACATTAATATGTCCCATATATAATGTAATAGTCGTATTTAATAGTTATGCCTGTATGTAAGAAACGTAAATGTTACATGCAATATGATAAGTAGCCAAAGTCCCACAACAATAGGTATGTATTGAGGATAAAAGTATGTGCTAACCTGTGTACTGACCGTGGCTACATGTTGGCCTGTAAACACCGCTGTGTGTCCCACAAGTGTCCAACAATGACCATATGAAAAGGTGGCAACTCATGGCAAACAGGCTCTTTTACCAACACAACCGCAATGACTGCAAATATCTGGGGCAGAAATACAAGGGATAGCTGTCAGTTACACATATCCCTTGATATATCACTGCAATTCCGGAGGTATATAAGTAGCAAGCTCACCTGCAGACGATATAGAAACCAATTAACAACGGCCCAACGTACAATGCCGTAACATAAGTCTACTAACTGTTAGCTCTCTAATTAGGGACGGAGCCCACACACATATATATACAGATTATGTAGAAATGCAAGGCCCACAAACCTGTATATGCTACGTACACCCACCGACATCCCCCACACTAGAAACTAAAGCAATACAGACTGTAATAGCAGCACAAACATCCATTCAGTCAATTACATCTGCAGAACCCTCAACATATCATGTGAGAGACACAATTAAAGGCGTCATGCAAAATTGCAGGCGTTGTATAATGGAACAAACAGCCATGTTACAGGTTTTGTTTGCAATACTCCGTTATCAGATGTTGGGATGACAGGTACACCCACATGTTGAACCAAATACTCTACCTGTCACACACAATCCACGGGGGACATGAATCCAAAGTATACTTGTCTCCATGCATAGCAGTTGCAATTACACATAACAAAACACAATGCAGACCGTCTCCCCGAAGGTAGGGTAAATAGGCAATGCCCAAGTGGAGAATTCAATTATACCCCACTGTTGCCGGGTAATTGGTGAATGGAGTAGCTGCACAGCTGATATGCAGGTAATTAGTCACTCAAGAACATCAATTGGCGGGATGAATCCACATGTTACAGGTATCGACGTATATAAGGATGACTTGCCAGACATTCAAACCGTATGCTCATACTGAATACCAGTTGAAACACTGTGAGAGAGATAGAAATGAAATGCCGTAACGATAACAAGGTATGTAGAATGCCCGATATGTAAGGTTATGTATAGCATCATCTGTATTAATTAGTTTTACTATATGTATAGCCTGGTTTGCATTAATTAAACGTGTCCACAATGCATAAAGTGGGGAAAGGTATTTATGTAGTGATGTCTTGCTGAGTATACTAATGCTTGTAGAAACTGTGCGTCCAGCAGTGGGACACAAGGTACACAGCACAGACACCACAAGGGATGCTACAAGAGGGTGTTAAACATAACAATTCCATACAACCCACCGTCAGTGGTAGGGTATGTCCAACAAGGACGTGCCATAGCAGGGGATAGTATATGTTGATATACTGTCACAGCATGCATGTGTATGGCATATAACTTTAATGACATATCTAAGGTGGTCCCGCTGTGCAAGTATGCTTTGCATTATGGGATACTATGTGAAATATGTGTAATGTATAGTATTATAGGTAGATATGACAGATATTCTACACAGCATAACAGGCATATCATGCATACCACAGGTATCGTCTATTGGCATGTAGAATAACAGGATACATATGGCTTGTAGGCATGGGACATTGTAATAGCATGATAGCTAATCTAAATGGAAGGGCTACCAAGTAACCAATGCACAAAGAACGTGTAATAGCTTCACAAGTGCATAGTGGGGTACTATGCAGTCTGGCAAGTCCATGTGTAAGCACAACTACAGTGTTCACACTAGTGGCACCTCTCTAGGGTAGTGTCCTGTGAACAGCAGAGCCATGTGTCACCTGCACCTCTGCACAGTACAGCCACTGCAGTGATCCCAGGCCTACATGTGTCTCCCAACCACCAAGGGAGGTATCACATGAACAGTGCTACTGAGTGTCCCTGCGTGATGTACATAGGACATATGTTCCAAAGCATGGTGAGTGTCCGGTTTGGGAATGTAACCCTCAAGCACATCCCACTCATTGTGGCATGTGTGCACATATCCATGAGCATGTTGCTCACAGTGGCTTCTGCTTATTTCGCGTATGAGGAGTATATCCATTAATAATGTTGTGGACATGGGCCCTGTCTGATCAGCAGAGGTCACCCCTGAGTATGTAGCATGCAAATGTGTACAGATGTGGTGTCCATAGTGCATCCACATACTTAAACTGAAGGAGCTCAGTAAACGTCATGGTGTGTTAATGTTGTGGTATGTAAAGCTGTAGCTGTTGTGTAAGGTACACCCTAAATGGGGTGGTGCACCCTTGAATGTGTGTAGATGTCTTGAGTTCAGAGGTACAATGGGTGCCTATATACCAGCTAGACACCCAGTACAGATAGGTGTGGCCACGTAGAAGGATATCCATGCCACAGTGGCAATATGTTAACCACAGGAGTGGGTGCAACATATGTGTGTACTGCAAACATGTACAATGTGATATGTATGTAGGGGACTACCACCCATGTGATAGTCAGTGGGTGAATGGTGCAATGCAAAGGTGATGTTCATGCACCTTGTGTCATGCAACTTGATGCTATGATAATCATATCATGTTTCTGTCACAGTGACACCCATATGGATGGAGTCAGTATCAGCTGGTGGAGCAATCATGGCGCTTTGTATGCAGGGGTTTGAAAGCTAGGCAGGGAAAGTCCCCTGTGCTAGCCTGTACCGCAGGGAAGCATATACTGAACATGAGGGGCCCTATGACTGAGGACTGTGGTATGCCAAATGTACCTGACATGTAGTAGGTACTATGGTATGCTGGCCTCACTGTGTGTGTCCTGTCCATGAGCCACATTGTATAACATCCTGAGACATAGGGTACGATGTGCAGGTGGATGTGTATGTTGTCAATACCAGAATGGAGAATGGCGCTGAAAGGCAATGAGAGGACAATGTAGGATGTGTGGACTCCCGTACCATCAGCAACTGCCCTGGTAACTGTATGAAAGGAGTCCACCATGTGTAGGGGCCATGCTCTGGCCCTAACAAGCCCAACCCGGGTGGCAGCAAAGGATGGGAGCCCAACAATGTCTCTGTGAATGACGTCCTTGATGATGTGCCCCATAGCTGTGCAGAACAGTCCAGTCAGGTGTGTAGGACTATAGTCCCACTCGTGCATTGTGGTGCCACCTGTGTGTAGTGTGATAAATGCTGCTGTGTGCCATTCAGGGGCTACAATGTCTGTAACAAGGCTATTACCGAATATGGTGGCCTAGTGGGGAGACATGTCATTCAGAGGTTGGCGGACATCACAGCCTGGGATGCTGGAAGGTGACATGGGGCCAGTGTCCCAGGACATATAGAGTGCAGGTCAGTACTGTGTAGGTGTGATCACAGGGACACCACAATGTTCCTGTATGGATTGTGGCCCTGTAGTGAGTGAGAGGGTGTAATGTTAGCATTGAATCCATCCTCCAGCATGTTGCCAACATCACCTGGGTCTGTAATGTTCCTGAGTGACTGTTGTATGTGACAGCAGATATGGGTGTTGCCATCGACTACTGACATACCACCATAATGCCTGGTGGTACACCCCGGAATGTGTCACAGTCATGTTTACGTAGCTAGTCTTGGAGTATGTGATGAGGGACCCTGTGGCCCTACCACGGCTGACCAGTGAGCCACCCCACTCATGGGAATGTACACCACTGTGCAACAGCCTACACCTGTTGTTGTACATCATATGTCCATGGAACATGACCACCAGAGTGGCGTCTGTTATCTGGTGTGTACCATCATGGCTCTGTGTGGAATAGCATGATCCATGCAGTTGTGTACATGCTAATGAAGTGCACTGGGGTATGTGTCAGCATTTGTATGTGCATTGTCCATCTGCATGGGTGTCATGACGTTAACAACCGCTGTCAGCAGACGTCTGTAGTAGGTGTTGTAGTACTCATGCACTGTGTATGCTGTGATGGGTGTGGTGCCGGGATGTGGCTAACAAGGTTGATTAGCATATGTTCAGAATCAACCAATGAGGGGATAACCCCAGGTGTGTAACACCAGTCACATGGTGGTAGTGTTCATGTCAAGGTTAATGTAGGTCTTGGAGGTGGTGTGTATGGGTTGATCCAGCAGAGCGGAGGTTATGACTCATGGATGTGTTGGTGCATGAGTGGCTATCCCAGTTAAGTGTGGGGTAGTGTCAGTCACACATCAGTAGTAGCTGTCTGAGGCCCACTGTCCAATATACCAACAAATAAGGTATGTTAACCGTGGGGTATGATGTTGACTCTATAGCTTGTTACAATGTGTATAGCAGTCCCGGACACAGTTAGTTGCACGTGGAGCACCTCTGATGCATTGTGCTAAGTACCTAGCCAGGATGTGTGCACAACATATTGGGATATGGGAACCCCTCAGCTGTGGGTGTGTCGGTCTAGGTATGTGCCTGAAAGGTATGGTCCATCTATAACCTGTCATTGTAGGTGTGCTCTGCAGAGCCTAGAGGCAGGTCCCAGTCACTGCAGAGATGTTTGAGTGGTGCATTATAAGGTGTGCCTTGCCTGCGTGCGTCACAGAGGAAGATGCAAGCATTGCGTCACGTGACCCCATGTCGTGCTTGCCAGTTCCTGTTCTGCCGGTGACAGTTATTGGAAACTGTGCAAGACAGGCAGTATAGAAGCAGCAGGAGCCTTACATGTGAGCTGTACTCCCAGCGCTGACAGGTGCAAGTCATCTGTGCCACAGCATTGTGTTTGACCAGGTCAGTCAAAGCGGACAGATACCAGATGCCTGTGGAATGACAATAGGAACATAGGTAACTGTTGAAGTGACACAGCCGGTCATTGTACAGTGGTATCGTGTCCGGACGAATGCAAAATGCTCCCCAGGGCTTGGCCCACACCCTCAGGGCTATAAGACTGGTGAGCTATTGCATGTCCCTGCACACGTAGTCTGTGAAGTGGCATCACAGGGCAGTCACACTAACATGGAGAATGACAGTCACATCGTACCTGGTGAGGTGTGGCATGGGTGCATAGGTTATGTTGCAGAAGCAGTTACCCGACAGCAAGATGTAAGCGACTATCGCCTTGTGTAGCCTGCTGTGTGGAACTGCAGTGTGACTCCCTACAGAGACACCTATGACTGGTGTGTTGTGAATGTTATAACTCCCTATTGGCTGTATGTGATGGGCATACATGAGTTTGTGGGCTATAAGTTGGTGATGTTGTCTTCCATGATGGGGGCTACCTCTGGTGCCTACACTGAGTATGGAGACGTACTGCACAAGTTGTGCTCGTAGGTGTGGCCAGTGGTGTAGATCATGTGAGACTATGTGATGGGTGGGGTGTGTTGCGAATTTTACACATCCCCAAATGACTGTCAGGTGCAGTCAGGGTTGGTGACAGAATTACCCCCAGCCATAGCTGTCAACCTCCTGTCCCCAAAATGAGGAACATTAGCCCTTATAATGTGTGCCAAATGGGCAAAACGTGGAACACTTACAACTGGCTTACTAACATCTTCAACTAGGAAAGGCATATGATGGCTAAAATAGGCTAGTTTTAAGTATAAAAAAGATATTGTAATGAATTAATATGATTCCCATCTATTTAGCCATGACTAGCAGGTAAACAATTTCCAACAATGAATGTGTGACAGACCCTTTCAATGTGGAACCTTGAGGAACATGCACCTTTTAAGACCTCAAATGAGGAACGTTCCTTGTAATGAGGTACACTTGAGAGCTATGCCCCCAGCATGGCTGCAGAAGTGCATCCCCCACAGGCTGTAGTGTCGTATGTTGGGAGGTGAGCATTGAATGTGTACATGAGACAATTGCTCTATTGCCACATGTACGACATATCCCGCATATAGACAGGCAGTAGCACTGGTACGTGACAGTTGGACATGCCTGTATATACAACCATGTCCCACAGGATATGTGCGTTATGTGTGTACAACAGGTGTTGTACCATAACCAAGCTGGGAAGTGTAGGACAGCCAGTGTACCTGTGGGAAATGGTGTGGAATGGGTGCTATAGTAATCAGTAGCTCATGACATGCTCACAAGTTCTGAACAAGTGCCTAGCATGACCATACAATACAGATAGGGTGTTGGATAATATCAACCCACAAGTGGTGATGACAGTCATTTTGGGTGGCACCGCACTATAACCCTGCTGAGTATGGTGTGCATGTCCATAAACCATTATCACTGTAGATGTTAGCAGTACAGATGTACAAGACAGCACGGATGTTTGATTACAAATACCTTTGTATGTCACAGGAGTGTTCCACCAGTGGCCTGTTGACAGACTCACAACTACAAAAGGTGCAGGAGTGACATGTGCACATCACACCAGTGCCAGCTACAGTAGTACAGGGTTAATGTGTTGTACCCCACCCTCATTGTAGCCCATACCACACAGACAAATGTTAGGCATCTGTGTATGTAAGGCTGTGAATGGCCATGACCTATCAGTATAGCTGTGTCAGTGTTATGAACAACATACAGAATGGGCTGTGTGGTTGAGGTGTGTGACATATGTGTACAGTCTGATGGATGATACCAGCATTGTCACCACTAGGTGAACATCCCTGTACCCATAAACTACTACCTAGGCTGTGGTCAACATTATGGACACTGTGTAAGGGATGGTGATGTGTAATGCACCCTCCCAACTTGGTGACGTCTCCAGGCCCCTTAGGTAGTCATATGAGGTACCCATGTCATGTCAGGGTGCCATCCATGAGCACAGAGATCACTGGACAGGCATATACAGCACTGTGGTGACCAATATTTGATCACATACCACCTTTAATGGGTAATGGCTATGCATGGATGTGCGATACCAGCCTTCACAATCCTCACCCCCACTATGCAGCATGCTGTCTACCTTGCAGAAAGACATTTGCTACACCATGATGATGGACATGCTACATGTCCATGTCCTGATCTATAAGACATATGTCATGGACAGCCACCATCCTAATACTAGGATCGCCACAGGCTGGACAGATCCCTGTGACATATATGTGACATACTCCTGCCATACCATGCAACCCTGTCCATCAAAACTGCACATGTCACCCCAGTCATACATGGTGTGATGGCCGCATGGTAGATGTACTATCAACTGACTGGATCAGTAATGTGGCACTGATGCACCTTGCGGTGGCATAATGGCTGTCTGTTACAACTTGGAAACCGTGCCCGCACATGCTATGTTTGATAACCATCCCTGCGAATGTCGTCTGACTAGCCATTGTCCCATGTCTATCACATGTGCAATACAGGCAATCCGTGGCAGGATGTTGAACAGTTGTACAGTGCTGTGTAGATGTATATGGCAAAACACATGCATGTACAGGTATCCATGCGTATGTGTGCATTGTCACTGCTCAAGTCCATTACGGCTGTGTCTGTGTTGATATGTGACATATACACAGCATCCAGGTCAACAGCATTACCGTGGACACATCCAGGCATGTGCAGATAGGTAAGAACACAAGTGCAGGCAAATAGACATGCCCACAGCAAGACAGCATTTACATGGAGTATGAACACTGTAATGAGGTGACACACATATATGGTGATGATATCCAATGCATAATGGGTGTGACATGTGTGACACAAACACGTCAGTCGTGTCAGTGTCATGATGCTTTGCAAAGATAACTGTGCAGATGTAGTAGATGTCATAGAAATGTATGTGCAGCAGTATCTCTGTACATCTCTGAAACTGTGACCTGTCACCATCATTATGTCTTACAGATAATGCCCCGTACACGCCTCCCAGCATACAGCCACCAGGAGGATGATGTCCACATCCCACAGCTCCATGACAACTATGACTTGTTGTTCAGCCATGTGCCACAGCATGCCCAGCTGTAGGATGACCTGTGGCAGGATCTACGCAGGAGGGTGAACGATGTGGGTGGCCATAACCGCACCTACCAGCAAGTGCGCAGACACTGCACAGACTTGATACAACATGCAAAACAGCGTGCCACTGCAATTGCCAAGGAACAAGGTGGAACAAGTGGTGGGCCACCAACCCAGCCCCCATTCACACACACCGAGGAGCTACTGGCCAGTCTGGGGACACCCAGGGAACAGCATCCACAAACACTAGCTGCCATCGTGGAGGTGGGTGTCTCCCAACCAATGAGCCTGGAGTTGCCTGGTAAGTCAGTACTACACATATGGCTATTATATCCCATTTAGTTGCATGTGTCACTGTACATTATGTAAAGTAACAACATATGCAAGGTATGTGGACACACATGCTGCATACTGCAGTATGCTACCCTGTGTATGCACACATGTGCATACTATATGCTATTATACAGGTGAATGTGTTAACATGCACAGTGCACCCTGTGGCTGTCATACAGTCATGGATAATGTTCATACTGCTGTGTCACCCCTATACAGGTACCTCTGGCGTGCCGCACAGACATGTGTCCGTTGCAGGTAAGACTGTCATCAGTATCAGGCATGTTAAAGCATAGATCTATTTGCCATGTGGCCAGTTAACACTTGCACACTTGATGTTCATTCCAGTCACGATATACAGGTCGCAGCACCCATCATTTACACAGGCCACCCATATGCAATATATACAAATGAAATGTTACACCAACCTGAAACCACTGTATTTGTCATTGCTACATGTGTGGTCAGTTGTGCATACAACGGTGGAGGTGTTCTACAATGGAGGCATATGTAGTATGCATTGGAATAACATGTGTGGTACGCAAACAGTACCACACAGTGAGCTGTGATATGGGCAGCCCACAGTTGTCACCATTGTGTTGTATGCCCCTGCATTGGGTGCACACATTGTGATGTGCCATCTGACATGTCCCAGACATGTAGTGTTCTGGCTGCAATATTGTCACACTGTCCCATGACCCATACCCCACATACCAAACATACAACCCGTTGTCTGCATAGCCCTATGGATGGTGACATATCTGACATCTATGGGTGTATGTCATATGGGACAACACAGACATGTGAGATAGATGGCCATCACACACATTTGGCCAACACATGTGCACACATGGCCATCGGGGATGGCCAGAGACACATAGCCACACAGTAGATGAGATGTGTATACACCCTGTTGCACGTTGTCCACACATGGTCCACTTATAGCCTTAGTTGACTGATTATACAGTTGATGTGGTACACTGGACATCCTAACAGCCTGTGCACAGCTAGAGGAGGTGTCACTGAAGTCTACCATATAAGATCGGTTGAACATCACGACTGTACCATAGCATGACAGTAGTCACCTGTACAGCTTCCATAGACATTGACACCACATCAGGCCACAGATACTGTACATTTCCCTTGCTGCTGTAGGACATCACTATTAGCTGTGCACCTTGTGTGTGTGTGGTACATCAATGTCAGGTGGAAAACGGTGAATTGACATGTCCGCTATGTGTGGACATGGTTGCCAGGCAGCTAAGACCCTGTAGTTGTTGTGCAGGGGTGTCAGCTGTAGGTCCTCCAGTGATCTGTCACTTGACACAGCATGGTTTGGTGTGTATACACTCAGCATCGTGGGTCACAATCCACAGTTATGTCATGGGTATGCATGCAGTTATGGCTATGCAATGTGTACATATTATGCATTGTACAGCAATACAGATGCCTCAAGATGCCATGCAATGGCACAGTGTCTGTACTTCACACTGTGTAGCAGTGTAGATGGCTCACACTACCCTTCCATGCTCATGCACATTTACTAAACATGCATTCTATCTGTAGGACATACAAACAACACCGCAATGTGACGCCCATTATGATGCTGTACATGTGTCAGGACAGCATTGTGTCAGACATGTATGCATGTTAATGCACACATCAGCAGATTACATGTCGAGGTCACATCAGCCATGTGTACTGTTATCCTGTTCTGGTCCACATGGTGTGTCACGGGGATGCATGCATACTACCATGATTGTGTGAACTGCATGGCTACTGATATGACACCTGCTTGCTGTAGTGTGCACCCCAGGGAGGTATGCTTACTAACACTATTAATGTCTGAGCTGCATGCCCTCTGCTGTACCACAGGCATGCTGCATGCCATCTGTCAAATCACATGCATGGTGTGTCTGTGTGTGTGTGTCTGTGTGTGTGTCTGTGTGTGTGTGTGTCTGTGTGTGTGTGTGCCTATTGTAATTTAGAGTCTTTCTTTGCATTCACAGGTGATGTAGGTGCGTTACCCTCCTGCAGTCCATCTGATGTTAGTATCCCCACAGATACTAGCAGTGCTGAGCATATGCATGAGGTACAGGCAGGGTTGTCAGGGGCTGAATCTGTGCCAATGGTTGCCATCCCAGCTATGTCCCCCTCTTCCCCGCACACAGTTCTGCTGCCAACACATACCGCATCACCAGTGGCCATAGAGGAAGGACAGTCAGTGTCTGTTAGCGTGGAACAGGAAAGTGTAGTGGCTACAGAAGGTGTGTCTACACACCATGGTGTCAGTGTAATGACTGCAGATGTGCCACACAGGCATGTGGCCAGTGCTGCTCGTACAAGGACCTCTGGCAGACATGCACCTGCAGGACAGAGCGCAGCAGCTGGTATCACCAGATGCATGTTCCAGACTGTAATGGTGGCACAGGCACATGCTGAACAGCAGACCAGAGAAGAGCAGAGGCTGCAGAGGGCTTCTATCCGTACCCTAAATGACAACATCCAGGCTTTGGCAAATGCTCAACAGCAGATTGCTGATGTTCTGGACTGGCGATTGGGTGACATGGTTGGAATCCTTGACCATGGCATGGCAATCTGTGAGTGTGAGCTGTCTGTGCTGGAACATCTGGTAGGAGTGAGGCGTAGGCCACATGGATGTAGGCCAGCCACACCACCTAGTGCAGGTCAACATGAGCATGCCACCTCACATGCCCACTCCCATAGTGCCAGTAGCAGTAGCAGTAGCAGTGCAGCTGGTGCTGCGCTGTCCACACCGGGACACAGCAGGCCACGTGGACGTGGCCCTGGACATCCCCAGCGGAGACACGGTTCCAGTGGACATGTGTCATTGGACAGTAGCCAATCTGTACCTCTGACTGGTAGTGCCCGTGCAACCCCTGGCAGGCACAGGTCACGTGGCCATGGCCGGACACAGTGAGCTGTACAACCTGGTCTGTACAAACTGGAGTTGTCAATAATACCCCATGTAGGCCTCACAAAAGGCAGAACTGTGAGCACACATACACGCACACAGCAAAGACATCTGTAGGACAAAACAAAAACCACATGCATACTGAACAGACATGTCCAATCATATCACTGGCCCTTAACCACACACATGATGTCATCCATTGGTGCAGCCTATGCCCCTGGCAAACATTATCACCCTGTGCATATGATGAAGCCTATGCCGCATCCCTGTCATTCACACCATCGGTGCAGGGACATACTCAAATGGTCTGATGCACAGGGTGAACAGAATAGTGAAAAGTGCATTCTACATTAGTTGTGTAAGCATAGTGAGAGAAGTGTATATTACAATAGTTGTGTGAGAATAGTGAGAGATGTGTATATTACATTAGTTGTGTACTGTTGACATGCCAGACATACCATGTAGTACAGGTTTAGCATGCATTGTTATATGTTCACAGTATGTGTCATAGTAACAACAGTAACAGCATGTTGGTAATGATGCCCTGGTTTCCTCCTTATGATCTGCTTGCATGTGCCTACAGGTAGCAATGTTTGCAGTCTCCCATGTGTAACTGTGGAGTACTCACAGGGGCATATGGCAATATTAGCATGCAATATGTAGCCTCAGCCTGACTGTCGGAAAGTCTAACATACCACAGATGTCCACACATATACTGATCCAGAAGCATGTGGGCAGTTTTATAGGCTACAGTGGCTAGAGACGTGACATCCATACCAGGTCACATCACAGGTATGTTGACATGGTGCAGGGGTTGTACGCAGTGGTCTGGCCAATGGTAATGCTAGAGGCCACTTGATAGCATGAGGCCTCACTGTGTAGCAGTAATACCCTGTCACATTACAGGAACATGCTCACACTAATGGGGTCAACAACACTATAACGCACACCCCATAGTGTTGAGGTGAGGACCCTTGCCTATGTGGTCATCACCCTCTCAGTACTGTGCACCCACACAATGCGACACAGAGAAAGAACATGTACAGGTAGCCAGTGCGGCTGAGACCGATGGCATCAACAGGGTAGTGGACTGCATGACCATGAGGGGTTAGGGATCCTGTGTGTTCTGTATGGTAACACACACCCTCACTCCATGCACCAGACAGCCATACATACCTACACACACACACACACACACACACACACACACACACACACACACACACACACACACACACTGTGGAGACCACAAATGTCGTACACATTTGGATAGCTGATGTGTGTGATACACACACCACACCTGCCTACGTCATGCTTTCCACACTGCAGTATGTACAGATCTGTACAACAGTGTACAGGGGTGTGTGACAAGTGGGTTGTATTCCACACCATATGTGGCATATATGGTCACACAAGCAAACATACATGGCTGTACTGTGAATGATACACCTGCTATATGATGATATGACATGCAGCAGTATTGGCCGCATTATGTGTACCAATGCTACCTTCGGCAATTGTGCTGCTATATGCACATGGGAGGATGTAAGTGTTACAGGTGTCAAGTGACGTACTGTTGGTAACATGTGACTGCTGTGTAGGTGTTATGTATCCACCGTCAAGTAACGGTAACATAGCGTACTGTTTGCACATGTCATGGTTGGATGGTGTGTGACACACCTGTGAGCCGTCCCTGGCAAACATCCATCTACACAGGTGCATCACCACTTTATGTACACACATACATCCATACCTGCTGTACATCCTACCGTACTGTCAGTATGTCACCATATACAGGTGTCAATGATGGGGTGGCATTGCAACTGCATGTTGTAGTTAGGCACAGATGAGTTACTTACATCAGCTACTATACATGCATGGTAGCTGCATGCACACTACAGATTGTACATGTGTGTTGGTCCTACATTCCTGTCATGTCGCTATGTTTGAATGTATTGCAATTGGTGGACATGTGTGTTGACATACATAACACATGGACTGTGGTATGATATGATTGGTGTCATGGGTAACTAGTACAGAGGGAATGTGTCCTTGGTGAACATTGCTACCTCATGTACTGTTAGCATTCAACAGCCATGGACTCACCTTCCATTTGCGTGCGTATGATTGCTGTAGCCACTTGTCTGCACAGAGGACAGCAAACGCTATGCTATGTACATATGTGTTGTGTGTGGTCCATGCACATATCCACTGCAATTGCATGTATGACATAGCCAAACATGTGTGTTCGTTGGTGTACAGCGACAGTCATCTGTCACAGCTGTGTAAGTCCCAGGGCCTCTGGTATGTGTAGAGCCGACCTGGTTATGTACAGTGGTATCATTGCAATGCATAACACATGATGGAGCCCTGTCGGTACATGGGTAGTCTGCACAGTTGCTGAAGACCTATGTACAGTCCACTGGTCATGAGTCACACGGTGTTGTGTTAATGTATAGCTGTGTATTGCTGGTCCAATGACATGGTGATGTGTGACGGCTACATTGTAGATTGTGGTGTGTACCTCTGTGATCTGCACCTGAGACATCTGTGATAGCTCCTGAGTGTGTACTGGTCAATACATGTGAGTGGCCTTCATGTACGTGGGGACAGTAATACCATACTGTGCCCTTCTGTGTTTAGAATCCGTGTGCATGCAAGACGGCCCTTTGCAACTGCTAAGTGTGTGAGCATGCCCAGTATGCCGTTGTGTAGATGGACACACAGTACATTCCACACTGCGCCCTTCCGTGATTAGACTCCGTGTGCATGCAAGATGGCCCTTTGCAACTGCTAAGTGTGTGAGCATGCCCAGTACGCCGTTGTGTAGATGGACACACAGTACATTCCAAACACACATGTGATACTAAGCGTGTGGGCATGGCCATTGACATCCTGTATAGCCATGGTGGTCATCCAGGCAACAGATGTCCATTTTCAATGTCACGATGGATGCCTACATTGAACACACTGGTTGCTGTCTCGAAGGGTGTACTGTCTGTGGTGCATCCCGTATCTATTTAGTGTTGTAGTGCTCCGTAGATATTTAGTTGCCCCGATGACAGCACTGCCGTGTGTTTGTCTACGTCTACCTTGGGACAGTAATATGCTTTCAGACTGCTCACTCTCTAAACATTCCCTATCGGCATCTTTGCCTTTGCGGATGATGTCACCCACCTAGAAGTATGCCTCTGGGAGTGCTGTGTCCAGTAATCTCGGCAGCGCATTCTGTAAATGCGTAATGCTGTAGTGTGATAAGGTAGTTAG
This sequence comes from Protopterus annectens, assembly GCF_019279795.1. Taxonomy (NCBI): domain Eukaryota; kingdom Metazoa; phylum Chordata; order Ceratodontiformes; family Protopteridae; genus Protopterus; species Protopterus annectens. The sequence continues at coordinate 876,441,882 of NC_056731.1, read as the reverse complement.
GTGTATGTTCGACTCCCAGCCCTGCCAAGTGTGTGTGTGTGTGTCTGTCTGTGTGTGTGTGTGTGTGTGTGTGTGTTTGTTTCCAGCTGCCTGGGGACACAGTAATGCTTTTAGATGCCTCACAGCACATACATTCCCTATCGGTGTCTTTGCCTTTGCGGATGATGTCACCCACCTAGAAGTATGCCTCTGGGAGTGATGTGTTCAGTAATCTCGGTAGTGCATTCTGTAAATGCGTAATGCTGTAGTGTGATAAGGTAGTTAGGTGTATGTTCAACTCCCAGCCCTGCCAAGTGTGTGTGTGTGTTTCCAGCTGCCTGGGGACACAGTAATGCTTTTAGATGCCTCACAACACATACATTCCCTATCAGCGTCTTTGCCTTTGCGGATGATGTCACCCACCTAGAAGTATGCCTCTGGGAGTGCTGTGTTCAGTAATCTCGGTAGCGCGTTCTGTAAATGAGTAATGCTGTAGTGTGATAAGGTAGTTAGGTGCATGTTCAACTCCCAGTCCTGCCAAGTGTGTGTGTGTGTGTGTGTGTGTGTGTGTGTGTGTGTGTGTGTGTGTGTGTGTGTGTGTTTCCAGCTGCCTGGGGACACAGTAATGCTTTTAGATGCCTCACAACACATACATTCCCTATCGGCGTCTTTGCCTTTGCGGATGATGTCACCCACCTAGAAGTATGCCTCTGGAAGTGCTGTGTTCAGTAATCTCAGTAGCGCATTCTGTACATGCGTAATGCTGTAGTGTGATAAGGTAGTTAGGTGTATGTTCAACTCCCAGCCCTGCCAAGTGTGTGTGTGTGTGTGTGTGTGTGTGTGTGTGTGTGTGTGTGTGTGTTTCCAGCTGCCTGGGGACACAGTAATGCTTTTAGATGCCTCACAACACATACATTCCCTATCGGCATCTTTGCCTTTGCGGATGATGTCACCCACCTAGAAGTATGCCTCTGGGAGTGCTGTGTTCAGTAATCTCAGTAGCACGTTCTGTAAATGCGTAATGCTGTAGTGTGATAAGGTAGTTAGGGGTATGTTCAACTCCCAGTCCTGCCATGTGTGTGTGTGTGTGTGTGTGTGTGTGTGTGTGTGTTTCCAGCTGCCTGGGGACACAGTTATGCTTTTAGATGCCTCACAACACATACATTCCCTATCGGCGTCTTTGCCTTTGCGGATGATGTCACCCACCTAGAAGTATGCCTCTGGGAATGCTGTGTTCAGTAATCTCGGTAGTGCGTTCTGTAAATGCATAATGCTGTCATGTGATAAAGTAGTTAGGTGTATGTTCAACTCCCAGCCCTGCCAAGTGTGTGTGTGTGTGCGTTTCCAGCTGCCTGGAAACACAGTTATGCTTTTAGATGCCTCACAACACATACATTCCCTATCGGTGTCTTTGCGGATGTTTTCACCCACCTAGAAGTATGCCCCTAGGAGTGCTGTGTTCAGTAATCTCGGTAGCACATTCTGTAATTGCGTAATGCTGTAGTGTGATAAGGTAGTTAGGTGTATATTCAACTCCCAGCCCTGCCAAGTGTGTGTGTGTGTGTGTGTATGTGTGTGTGTGTGTGTATATATATATATATATATATATATATAAATATATACTTGTAATATGTATGTGGATATTAGCACTATTGAATGTGCTGCTTTGTCTGTACTTGTTCACCTTGGATGTATCTGGATGTGCTACGGCTCTGTGATAGTGCACATACTGTGTGCTGTAGTGATCCTGGGTTATAGTTGTGTAGTGACCCGTTATTTTGTTGCTGGGTATTACAAGGGACATTAAAAACAATGATAGTACAGCACCTTTAAACGGTCATGTGCACATCTCAGCAGCAGTCAGCAGCGGTTATTACTTTGGAGGATGAGTATGGCTCATATAACTATGCATTAAATGACAATACTATGCAAATCAGGTTAACATTACTGACACCCGTTTATCCACAGGTTGTGATACAGATCCCAAGAATGTATGTGTATACATTGCCAGGTGCAGGACTGGAATATGGTTGAATGCATGGAGGGGTGTCCATGGCTAGAAATGGCGATCTGTACAGCCTGGCAGGTACAGTCTGTGCTTGTCCCACAACCTCCAGTATATGGCTGACACATGCTGAAACAGTGTACATGCAGAGACACACATAAAACAAACAGCTAGGGATAACACATACACACACACATTGCATCAACATTGGGCCATGCAAAACCTGTTGTCCCTCACACACACACAAATGCATACATGTTGATAGGATGGTTCAATGACAGGCTCTGGAAAAGAAACTACATACCCTGTGCATATGATGACACCTGTGCCACCTCTTGTAATGTGTAACATTGATGCAGGTACAGACTAACATGGTGCTGATGCACAGGGTGGCTTCATAGCACTGTAATAATATTACAATGTTGTTAACACAAAGTGTGATTTCCTTCTAGGTGTATGTAAGCAGGCATGATACATTACAGCTATGATCATCAATGTAGTATAGTGTACAGCACTGTTAATTCTGAAGATGTATTATCCATCCATGTGCCAATTGACTGATGTGTGTAGTATTGGCAGCATGTGTTTCAGAATGTGCAGTACGTGTGTGATGTGTGTAGTACAGATTTTCATGTATTTATATGTGAACATGGTGAAGGTGCATTGTCTGCATATACATGTTTAGTGGACACATTGGACTGGTGACATGCCCTGTATTAAACACTGTTAACACTTCATAGTTTCTATTGGTGGCCAGTATGCATTATACTACACATATTGTTGTACTTGTCTACACATGTGTGATTGCAATGGTCTTACACGGTGCTGTGGGTGATACTGTTACTATCTGTGATTGTTTTGCATTATGGTAGTAGACACAACCTCAACAGTCTGAATAACCAATTGTTATATGATATCTTCACAACTGACACACACATGTAGGCATGTGGATCCTACATGTACTATACTATACCGGTACGCACTGGTATTGACCGCCACACATTGCTGGGACCATTACTGTTTGACATATAGCCATGTTAGTTACAGGCAAAGACAATAGGGATATTCCTGTCCACATCTGGGAATTCATACTGTGGCCTAGAATGCATTCTGCACATGACACAGTTATTCTACACAAGGGTATCATACAGACAGATACGTGTTATCCAACCCATGTTGTAAACCTATAAGGCTAAAAAGAGTCAGTTATCCACATTTACTACACATACTTTACCAACAGTAACACATAGGTATTACACCCCAATATGTATAATGGGTAATAATGTGTACATATAGATAAGTGCTATGTCATTTGACATTTGATATTTGCATTTACAATGGTATTTTGAAGTACATCACTGTATCACATAAGCAATGAGAGTTCTGCATGCATATCCTCCAAGGTGGTTGTACAACTATGATGAATGTCCATTATTGACATACTTTGCTGTGTTTGAACTGTTCTGCAGTAATACACATACATGAACAGTCACTCACACTATGTATATAAACTGTCATGTGTGTGTGTGTGTGTGTGTGTGTGTGTGTGTGTGTGACACAGATGACCTAGGCCACAGACATTTCTGGTACATGTAGTTGACAAGTGCTTTAATGCTCCATCAGATGTGTCCAGGCACCAGAACTGTGACTTGAGCGACACAAACACATGCTAGAGTAATGTTTCTGTTTGTGCGTGTGCCTCATTATGGCATTCCTGTTCATATGTGTGTGCATTTCTGATGTGTGTCATCAGCCACAGTTGAACTGCACATCCAGTATCCCCCACTAGGTGACCATGAGGGTTGTTCCCATTGCCAAATGTTTTGTACAGCTGCGTCAAATGCCACATATCGGAGGCATTGCAGCTTCCAGGGCATCCAGCACACACATTCATTATTATGGTCTGGCCATCACACACAAACCACCATTTCATGGAGGGGAAGCCCTTGTGGATGATGTAGGCCCTACCACACTCACTGGCTGGTGCTTTGATGCATATGTGCGTGCAGTGTATTGCACACAGTACTTAGGGTATTCCACTATTGTGTGGAAAAGACACATATTGCTGCCCAATACCTCACGGGAATTGGGGATATATACATCATCACTGACATGTGCTGACATGGCATTCATGAACTGGTGCAGTACCCTGGATGCTGATATTTGTAAAATCCACATCATATCACCAGTTGATCTCTGGAAGGTACCTGTTGCTGGTATCCTTAGGGCAACACATACCTTGGTTTCCACTGGGATAGGTTTCCCTCTGTTGGTTCTGTGTGTGAGACATGGCCTGCACAGCTCCACAATATTCTGCAGGAGGTCTTTGTCCACTCTATAGCGCTCTACTATCTCCAGCTCATGTAGCCCCTGGTAGGTTACCCTGTGCCTGCACACTCCTCTCCGTCTACTCACTGTGTGATGCTGAGCAGCATTCACATTGGCACAACCCTCCACATGTTGCATATGTTGACGTATAATAACAATGGCAGCCCCTAACATTATGTTGTCTCAGTTAAGCTTTTACAGTTTTCACTTCTCTTAGTATACTGCACTGTTGCAGTGTGTCTGAGAAAAACATGGTGGAATGCTGCTTGTAGAGTTGTACGTGCTGTGCTGTGCTGGCCTACTGTACTGACTGTGTAATATACACAGTCTGATTGTGTTCACCTGCTAGCTGTGGTAGTTCTCCTTGGTTAACTTACTGCTATTTGTTTACCTTCCTTTTCACTGTTTGTGTCCACAGTGAGCGGCGCCGCACATAGGAGCACAGTGAAGTGCACATCCGCTTCCACGTGCGCACACAGGCTTATACATGCGTACAAACACTTACACTGGCTTACACAACATTACACGGGCTTCAACAATCTTACAGTAGCTTACTCGTTCTTCAACTCACGCACACGGGCAGACACACATGCACACATGCTTACTCGGGCTTACAGGCTTGCACGGGCGCAAGCACACTTCAGCAGGTTTGCAATAAACTTCAGTGATACCCATGGCGTACACCATCAGTGTCCTGACTTTACCTAGGATAAATCATAACATGCCTCTTCCACTGATGAGTCACTGACAGCAAACATGTGACACACTGCTCCAATAAGATTACAGTGTTTTATACATACACACTCATGATGTCACCTATCTTCTACACTGATAGTCCCCTAACCTACTCTTACACTGTAGAGGCTTGGCCCATATGGCATGACAAATTGTGCTTCACTATCCTCGGCCTCAATTGCATAGGATTGCCTACTAATGCTTGGTTACATCTCTGAGAGTGCGCTTCCACACATAGCAACCACTACTCAGTAGCCATGTTGTCTTCAGCTTGCCATTTACCTGCATGACGAACTAACTTTTAACTGACATTACAATTTGTATGTATATTTTACATATTTGTCTTGTTTTGTATGCACAACGCATATTCGCGCCTCTGCGCTACGCTTAAACACCGGAGATCGGGGGAGGACAACTAGAGTTTTATTAATTTCCAATGGAAAAACATGCCACTGGCCTTATATTTGGCCATTGGCATGCTTCTTCAACTAAATCCATCCTTTATTTGCAGATGACATTGCTCCGTTTAGCTACTTGCAGAACGTTACTCGGTTAACATCCATGTACATTTCTGCACATAACTCTACTCTTGCACGGACAGCTTACTGTTTCATGTATCACATATTTTACATCATTTGCATAGCTTTCACCTACAAATGGGGTAATTTGCATATCCTAACATTGTCCGTGCAACGTTCGTTTTAGGGACTGTGTTACACGTCCCTACAGTATATTGCTGAATAGCTCGGCAGACATCTTGCCTTGCTCTACTCTTACTCTACTTGTACACTTCATGAATCCTGGCCTAAGCTTTGCTGTGTGCTAATATGTCTATTTGTGGAGTAAGCATGGCTGTAGGTATGTTTTGACCTGCTACGTCTGTCATTTCTACAGAGCAGCTCCCACTTTCATCATTTGTAGAGGTGACAGCCCTATAGGAACTATATGTACAGCTGTGACATTTGACAAGTCAACACATACCTGCGGTCAATACTAAACTGACTACTTCAGTGCTTTTCATACCTTCAGATTTGTCTTGTAGTAGTATAGTCGATAATACTGTTTCCTATAAAATGTATCTGTTTCTGATACAAGATATGTCATTTTATTACACCACTACACACAATATATGAAGAAATCACAGGCCAGATGCCATTACATTCCTTTTGTAGGACACACCCTCCCAGAGTGTTGTGTTCCTCACAAAAGCCAACAGGTACTAATCAAAACATATTCTGCTATCATCTACCTTATGTGTTCGCCGGTATTTGCGCTTTCCGTCAGTGGCAGAACTCACATGCGAGTGTGGGAGACTGAACACTGTATCGGGGACACTGCATAGCACCCTGAGGGATACATTTATGTTGTTTCTATTAACCTTCCACATTGACTATCACAGGGCATGAGTATTCATCAAATTTATCGAGGTACATGCTTTTGACTTATACATGGTTTGTCATTTGTCATCACATCTTTCTTCATACCTGTCCACCTAATCTCACTAGTTCTGTACATTTATTTAGGTCAGGGTTACCTTCATACCTCTCAACTGTACACATTTTGGGTAAATGTCCCGAACTTAGACTTATAATTTTGTTCCTTTTTAATAATATTGTGCCTTTCTGGTAATTTAGTGGCAAGTCATTAGGGACTGTGGGGTTAGGCAATAATGACAGACATTAGTAGTTTATAATTAATAACCCTCAAAACATTCATACTAATGAATGATCCATTATTCTATCAACGTTCTGACTTTGTAAGAGGAATATTTGAAATATTCCCTATTTGTACTTATTTTAGAATGCCTTTGTCCAGATGTCTTATTCTGATGGGTTGAGAGGTATGGTTACCATCTTAATCGTACGCATGTACGTCCATGATAATCGCTTACACGACACTAATATAAGTCCCTACGTCTTCCCCCAATAGTTTACACAATATCCAGTAGATGGGTTCTTCATTTTTGGCAGATATAGGCATCTGCTATACCCACATAGGAATATTAATCACTCCCATGGGGCGGACCTCATAAATCTGTGCCAACCAACACCTAGGCACCTAGGCCCATTATTGCATACCCATGATTCCCAGACCTGACACCCCTCCACAGTAGTCATAACACATATTTAATGTGAGCAATAATAAAGTATGAAGACACTTCTAAGCACTATCCACTCTCCGCATATCGGGACATATGTCATACATTCTGTCAACCCATGTGTTATTACACTTGCACAACCTACTGTTGCATGTACAGCTATATTGTAGTTGCGGATGACACTTCTTTGCAGCAATCATTACAGGACAGTGCGTGTATAGATTCACAATTTTTGGGGTCCTGCAAAGGACACCTATATCCATGTTTAAAGAGTAGGACTTGCAGATCTGGCACACTGATACTTTCCAGGCAATAGTTTTGAGAGCAGCAGTGTATTTACCTTAATTGCATATATGTATGTCTATCCATACTAGCTATGATGTAACCTATTTATGTACATGTGTTATATCTATGAGGACATTTGTTTATATGTTTGTTAGGTATATATCAATTAATGTTGTATGTGTTTGTGTATATATATATATATATATATATATATATAGATATATATATATATATGGGTCTACCTGACTTGGTCGACATTTCATTTGATTGACAGTTCATTTGGTCGACATTTCATTTGATCGACAAGCATTTGCCCCCTTCCCCAATGTTGTGCAACCCTGGAGTTGATATATATAGTTAGGGGGGGTGTGGGGGGCACAGCACTTGTCGATCAAATGAACCGTCGACCAAATGAATATTCGATCATATGAAATGTCGACCAAGTGAGGTAGATCCATATATTTATATATATATATATATATATATATATATATATATATATATATGTCTGTACATTCTTTATTTCATATATTTATTTACTTTAAGTCTGTGGATATATATCTATACACAAATATATATATCCATATATAGACATTACGTGTAGAAACCAGCATTCATTTGCTATGCTGTGAGCAGTTTACACACGCACAGGCACACTTGCATTTCCTTTGTGTGGGTTACGCGCAGGCGCACATGCATATCCTTATTGTGGGTTACATATGTTTACTAAGTCTTTGTGCTTACGTGGTCTTTATTACTTGTGACAGTACCAGTAAAATATCTGTAATCCGGTTAATGGACATATGCGAAACACACGTTCACCTTTACATATTTAAATGTCTGTACAGCACAGACGCATTAATTACACTTTAACATTATATGTGCTGTAGTCGTAGTTGAACCGGGACTGCATTCACGTTGGCCAGATGCTGTAACCACTATACTTTTGGTGTTCTGACTCATTTATATGCATACCAATAGTACATAGCTACATTAACATATGCCTCACCGCTTCACTTACGACACAGGCATCCGTTCTCCTGCTGGGAAAAATGTGGTACTACATATTACACATTCCCTATTCCCTACTGCTCTGGACCCAAGCTGCATATTTAATCACTGCAGGGATATTCAGAAACCCAAGGCTTATAGTCCTGACACATACAAGTCTTTAATTGTCAGGGTGTTCATGTGGTGATCTGGGTTTAGGCTTGTCCGCCTGGTAAATGGAACTGCCCTGACCATGTTCAAATGTCAGACAAAGCACATGGACAGAGTTTGTCCATTTTAAACATTTTATCTGTGTTTACAGACACAGGTGTTTGGGCAACTGTCAGCAGTTTATAATGTTGGCAATACATAATATGGGTGGGGGTGGTTACAATACATAATCCACGGTGAGTGGTGTTCCCATTCACATTATTTTACCTGTGTTTACACACACAGGTGTTTGGGCACCTGTCAGCAGCTTATAATGTTGGCAATACATAATATGGGTGGGGGTGGTTACAATACATAATCCACGGTGAGTGGTGTTCCCTTTCACATTTGACTATTTCCTGTATTCATTCATACAAGGATTATTATTTTGGACATGAATTAACTATGAATTAACTACAGGTATGCAGTAGTACAGTAAACATATGTGAAGGTTTGTTACAGTAAAAATGTATGGACCTATGGACCTCTGTACTACTCGGGGACTACCCCACATCCTTCACAACATTTCATGCTAATGTACATACTATTATTCTGTGAACTTTCGAAGTTTGTGGGAGCAGTATTTACATCTGTCCCTGTTTGTCCACCCATCATTTTAGGCTTTGTCCAGATTTTTTTGCTGTAATAGGTTGAGAGGTGGTGTCAGTATGTGATTGAGTTGAATATATACTGTCGATAATTCAGTGGGGAGTAGGGTTACCACCTGTTCCTCTTTGTGAGGGGAAGTCCCACTTTGGACAGTTGTGTCCTGCAATGAAACCTAAGACATGGCAAATGTCCTGTGATTTTAAGACAAAAGTATATTTCTTATTTTCTTTAATAGTTGCATAATACAGGTATTTTGTATCTGAAACACATAACTATTATTTGAAATAGCATAGGCAATTCAAATGCTATGAAATAAGCTTTTATTTTGGCAAGCAAGTGTAATTCTGTCCTTTGCACTGGCCGGGGGTATGTTTTATCCTGCAAATTCTCACAGTTCTACAATAGATGTCCCACCTTGGGCATCTGAACAGGTGGCAACCCTAGTGGGGAGACCTGCATGGTGGACAGGTGTTCCATCCTGCATAGTATGTGTTGCATGTCTGTCTAGAAACTAAACAGTACTGTGACTACACATACATGTTTTGTCCACATGTGTACAGTACTAGACACCGTGGCATGTAAACAACTCTGATGTTTCAACAGGTTACTTATCCCATGCGGGATGTACACACATTTTGCCAAAACATGAACGCGCGGGCATTTGGATTTACGTAACTGTGATGGGATGTTTACAAACATGGGATGTATATTTGCAATCCTGACACTGCCTAGGACGATACTTCCTACTACATATGGGGAATACTCGCTATGTGTAGGTGAACGGCTGCGCAAGGCTGGTAGCTGGATTTGGTGGACATTTGGACATGGGTGCGGGTTATGTGCTATACAGGGGATGTTGCGTATTGCATTTGCATGCATGGGTTCTGCATTTGGATGTCCCGGTTCCGCATATAGCATCCTATGTGTATGTGCCGGTTACGTTCCTGTTCATGTGTATAGCACATTTTAATATTCATATGTTTGTGTGAGTTTGGTATACAATATGGACTGTCAGGTTTCTTTACGGTTGTTATATGGCCACAACTGCCCAGCTGTGTACTATCACTACCACTGTGGGACTGCTGGTGACCCTGCCCATGGGGCTAGACGTGTGTATTGGCGGCGCGCTGACATGATGCGCTTCACTTCCACTGGGTATAACTACTTACAGTGCACTACATTACGGACACACAATTTTAAATATAATTTGTTCCATCGACGGAAACTCATATTGTGTTGCGTGCATTTTTGTTTGGTTCTCAATTTTGTGTGGCCGGGAACTGTCTTGCATGCTTTGCATACGTTTCATTATCCACGGACACTGATAGGTACGATTACTATTGCAGGCAGACTATAATATTCAGCAGTTTAGGTTGCTCATCGACAGCCGACATTGACACGCCTCCGGGCGCAGCTTAGTAACGCCCCATGCACTCGTGCATTAATATGCATATGGCGCTACTACTCCATATATACGCCACATGGCCGGCGCAAGCCTTACACCGGCCTTGCGCCGAGCTTCATGAATCCGGGGGTTAGTGTAGGCATTATTGAATCCTGGGGAGTAAATAAAAAGGACTACAGAGAATATCAGAGCTCACCATCTTCCTTTTAAAATGTTTTTACAGAGCAGCAAGCCTCGTTGCACTCTTCAACAAGGGGGTTGCACCTCACACCTCAGCTACTTATATATACTATCACACTCCAAGATCGTTATACCTCGGAGTAAAATTCACAAACATTATTTTTGCACTTTTTGACTCATTTTTCTGAGGATCATGTTTGCATTAAATACACATTATTTTCATTGCACTTTTCCAAAAAAAGAGGAATATAAATGCACCCTATTGTAGTGATAATAGTGTGTATTTGCATTATCCTTTTTTTAGAAGTATAGCTATCATGTTTGCATTCTCAGAATTTCAAGTGGATCCTTTCAAAATTAACTGTCTTATTGAGGGTGATCTTGGTAGTAAGCTGAGCAAGGCAGGCCAAGGTTCCCCAGTTCCCAGTTCAGTCTATTGTCAGGCAAATCTGAGAGATGTTGCATGTTCTGGATCTGTCCCATGGCCTCCTCCAAGTGGATCATGCATGATGCAACTTCTGCTGCCCCAACCACCTCAAGTGAGTCCTCACAACATGGAGGAGCAATGGAAGTGCTCCAGTGTCCTCATGAATTCCCAGCCTCTGCATTCAGTCAGAGAGAATGAACCAAGAAACACTGCAAAAAAAGATTAGTTTCTTCCATTTGAATATTCAGTCTCATCCTTTGGTCACAAACAGATCTACAGCAACTATAAGTAAGAATGGAGACAGGCTGAAATTTAGACCAGAAGTTTCATCTTATGAATCAGCTGGCCCCATCACACTGTGGCACAATGCCTGACATACTGCTGATGCTGCATAGTTTACTTATTAGCGTCGTGATCCTCTCTGTCTCTCCTCACTCTTTAACAGCTCCAAAGCATACTTAAAAATTCATTGAAATTATCCATTTCCCATTCACCTGCAGAGGAAAATCAATTATTTTCCAAGAGATTACCATAACCTCTGTGTTTGGAGATGATTATTTTTATCCTATTTTGATTCATTTTCAGTAACAAAATGCACTTCAGTGTGCAGAAGCTATCACAATTACTTGAACGTAAAGGACTACTTATTTGTAGAAACAAAAATATAACTCTCTTGCTCCCAGACTGGCTACTCTCCATACCTTAACTGCTCCTTTGTATCCTGTTTGTGAAAGATATAAACAGAAAGGGAGACAAGATGCATTACTGCTGGAGTTGAACATTATCTTTGAACAGATTCAGGTTAATGTAGACACAACTCTTACTCTATAAGCAGACCAAACAAAATGTGTGTAACAGCAACTTTAGGCACTTGCAGTGTTGTTGAATCTTTCACGAGCCATTCTGCAATATGTGGTTATACACCTTTTAAAGGTCCTCAAACAGATATAGATTGCATTAATGAAATCCTAAAACCTTTACAATATTTGTGCAAACATAAAGAAGGGATTCAGTTTTTATAGCTAGGACAAAAACCTGCATTTTTCCCCCTGAATCAAACGCTCAGCTGTCAGATGAAGTTTCCTTTCACTGCCCTATCAGGGGCTTTTCAATGAGATTGAAAATCATGATTCTCTCTATAATTGCAATGCATTATCCTCTAATCTAGCACCAGCCAAGTTTGCCAATCTACAGGTACTGTCCCCAACTTCCATGTTACTTTAAAGAGGCATATTAGTTACGACTCCCCCATATTAGTGACCACCATTACCATTTTTGGTCACATTTCAATCTGTCTTGCACTCTTCATCACTTTAAAATTATTCAATTTCTACAACAATGTCATCTGTGGAAACAAGTCTAGTCCCATCAGTTTCTTCTGCCATTACTTCATCAAATAATTGCATATCCACAAGTTTCAGGTGTTCCTCAATTTGTCTTGCTAAAAATGTCCATAATGAAGTTTTGCGTTTCTCCTTCTTTACTGAAAATAACTTGTAGGGTGTTCTCCCTTAAGTCATTGGGTAGTTTTAAGGACATGTAGGAGGCCATCCATAAGTAAATCACATGACCTTGTTCAAAATTTTCCCTCATCTGGACCTTCTGTTCAGCAATTGCTGGAATTGCTGCTTTCTTTGTCTGTCTGTACCTATCATTCCAAACCAGAGATCCCCACCAAAACATTACATGAGTGGCATCTTTCTTTACCTTGATGGTTTAGGTCAGCATTGTGTCCAACAGTGAGTTTTTGGGTTGCCACCATGATGAACATTATATTAATCATTAACCTCTGACAGAAGATGCTCTGGTACCAAGTGCAGTTATAAGCAGCCTTGTGTCTGAACACAGAGTTTATTTTGTACAAGACATGACTAGCACAGAAGTTACGTGACAATAGACTCTTCAGGTTTAGATCAGGCAAGCTGTTCCTCCTGATCATGTCCCACCAACTATTTCCATCACTACCAGTGTACGTATTGAACAGACCCTGTAGACCTACAGAGTCATTAGGTAGCTCCCTATTAAACACCATACCTACAGTCCCTAAAAAGGTCAAATACCCTGAATAGTTGTTAGGTACACATGCACAAATGGACACAATTTCCTTTCTGCATTTTACTTTTAATGGGGTGACTCTAGTCTATTCAGTATTGAGATGTTATTCCTTGGGTGAAACTCCAGAGGAGAAAAGAGAGAGAGAGAGAGAGAGAGAGAGAGAGAGAGAGAGAGAGAGAGAGATGAGGCCTTTCTTATTCACATAGGATAGTTCCATTACAAGAGCTGTGGTAAAAGTAAGACATTTATATAGCTGGTACATTTTAACCTTCCCATAACATTTGACTCCTTGACTTCTCCTCCAACACGGAGGTGACATTACAGGTCAAAGGTTTCCATACCAGTGTCTCAGCCATACTTAACTGTCCATCTCCTGCCTACCTCCTTAATGAGATCACACCTCTCCACACCTTTTGCTTTGTGCGTGAAGAGCTATCATAGAGGCCCAAAATAGCTTTTTCAACTTCAGTCTAACCAGACTGTGTTGGTTACCCAGCTTCCAGTTGCTCACTGGCAGCCACCAAAACTGCAGGCCTGGCTGTAAAATTAAGTCCCTGTGTCACTGAGCCAGGCAATTTCTTTTTAAGTTCTCTTATTCTTTAACTCACTCAAGCCTATGACACCTTTTTGTATACTTCCAGTTCACACTCATAGCTCTTTACGGCATATAGAACTGTTATGGTTCTGGCTTTATTTACTTAGTGACTTACTAGCTAATAATAGGCTGTATTAGAAACAGCAAGGAGTTACTACCAAAATGACAACAAGATTGTTAGTCCAGGATGTCCTGTAGTGGACAAATTAATTTTTTCTTGAAACTTATTATTCATATTTTTCATATTTATGTTCATAATTTCATAATCCGCGGTGGTGGTGCTGCGGTAGCATTGTCGCCTCAAGACGCTGACCGGTTCGACTCTCAGCTAGAGCATCTTCTTCGTGGAGACATGCGTGAATGGGCGTACCTTCGCTGAAGGTTGTGCATTAGGGCTGACAACTCAGCACGTAAAAATCAACTGCCAATCATTAGCGGACCGGAGTTCCGCTGTGGCGACCCCTAACTGGGAAAAGCCGAAAGACACAACAACATGTTCATAATTTCATAACTAGGAGACCTATATTTTATTGAAGTGTTTCGTGTAAAACACCAGTGAGAGAGAAAGGGCAAGTCAATGTCAGTGCTGGCTTATATTGCACTGTACTGGAAATATTGCTAGTTGTTTGTTAGTAATTATCAAAATAAGCAATATTTCCATATTTACTTAATACTTCAAACACCAAGTGACTAGCAAACTGTTGAATGACATTTTTGAAGAAAATTTTCTTTGACATTTGCACTGTCAATTGCACGAGTTGCACATCTTGAGAGATGTCTAGTATTACTTATTTTAATTATAGAATTAAGTATATATTTTTCATATTTATGTAAATATTTCAGTAAACATGCACATGTAGGGGAATTTTGGGGTGTCACGTGAAAGCTTATGTCTGGTTAACAAAATGTCTAGGTTGTACAGTTTTCAAGATATGAAAATTTGTAAAAGTTTAAAAAAATATAATTTGATGTTTGTGTGGTTTAAAATATAATACAGTATTTATGGAAAAGATTATAAATGCACTGACTATCACTGTAAAGAATACTTCTTACTAATAACATTGCAATTTGTACACTTTAATAGCTTTTATTGTTTTTATTTATTAATTTTTATTTATTTATTTGACATTTGTTTACTGGGAGTGTCCGTTTGGGTCATTAAGAACCCATTTTCAGTGGAGGGTCAGGGAGAAAAGCTCCAGTTACAGATTCTACTGTATTTATTTACAAAATGATTGCAGTTATTTATCTTATGCATTTTAAGACTTTTTTCAAAAAATGCTCTGGAATACAAGATCTGTGTAGGCTGCTAGAAGTGTGACATTCCACACCACATGGGTGTTAATGAGTTACACGAACCATCATGTCAATTAACATTTTATATAATTTCTTTCTGGCCCCTTCTGTTATATCAACTGCCATGAATGACTCACCCACCTGACGAGTCATGATTATTAGTTAATCACTATTATTGGGCAAAACAGCGACAGAAAAAAACTGTGAAAGCCATTTTCAGTGGACCCATCCACACCCCTAACTTATATATGCTTACTACACAGTCAGACAACAGTAAAGAAAGGGCATTACCACTTATTCAATGAAAGTGCCTTTCAGCGACAAAGCTGTCATGCTACTGTCATTCAGGCAAACACTGTTCGGCTGAAACATGTTCTCTCAACCTATCAAGATCACATCATTCCAGGCAAACTAGCTGTAAAGTTTTCAAGAGCACAATAGTCTCTCTATTATGGCAAAATCACAGTCTCACGAGGGGATTGTATTTTATATTACAGGTAAAGAAGACATTTCACAACGCTCATAAACACAACATCAGTTAAGGATGGTGCGTGTGTGTGCGTGTGCGTACATGCTCATGCTCTTCTATGTGCTTATGTGCATTTGTGTGTGCGTCTGAGTAAGTACGTGTACACATGTGTGTGAGTGTATGTGCATGGGTATGTGTGACACTGAATGTAGGTGCATGAACCAAGTGTCTGCTTCATCAGCAGGTGACTCAACAATATTTTGCATTGAACGAATGATCAAAGAATGCATTTCAGTATCTATCATTGGAATAATATACCTAATTGTAATGGCTTTGCTTCTTTTGCCTACTGCCTTTGACAAACTAGAAAGAGAGCAATGACAATGCAATACAATTAAGCCTGCAGGCTCCAGAATACAGTAGTTGCATGGAAGCAATATGTTGCATGAGTAAGTAAACATAAAACAGTGTCGCATTAAAGATGTAAGAAGCATGAGGAAAATTCTGAAATGAATATTTTTATCCCTTTTTATCCCCTACTACTTGCAGCCATCAGCCCTTTAATAAACTAGCCAGATGATTTGATGCTCTTAAGGCAAGAGCTGATTGCAAGTCCAGTCAGCCATTGGATTTTTTCTTCCATTTGGGCCTGTGTCCCTCCCCCTACTGTCTGATGTACATATCTTCATATATAATAGGGTCTGATAGGTTTTCTCTCTCCAGTATGCATATGTACACTGGTAACCATTTGAAATGTTGGGACCCATTAGATCGCATCCCAAAACATGGAGAGTGAATGGCCCGAAAAGTGTACTTACATATACTATGTCTAAGATTGCCATTTCTCAAAATATTCTCTTTTTTCTGAGGTATGGTGATCTCAGAGTTGATATGTACACACACATACACACACACACACACACACACACACACACACACACACACACACACACACACACACTTCACTCTCTGTATTAAAGGAAAACAGCAATCCTCGAGATTCACTCTTCTTTGGGATTCTTTTTTTCAGCTTATCAGCACTCAGCATTTCTTGCACTGACGTTCCAATAGGGAACCGTGCTCACTCCCTCACACAATCTCCACATATAGCCTATACATTGAATGCTGTACTGATGCTTCAATGTGGGAGCCGGCTGTATGTACACAGGGTAATACCTCCTCGGTCACAGTCCCTCAGAATGACAGAACTGGCATTGATCACTCACTTGCTGGCTTCCAAGTTGGCTCTTTCAGTAACCAGGCTGTTAATATAGGTAATAGGTTCACAGAAGGTTACAGGCTAGTGGCCTTACAGCCTTTACAAGCCTAGAAATGTTAATCCCAAGTATGCCAATTTGTTATTTTGTGTGTAGTTCGCAGAACAAATTTATGAACAGAGCAGGTTTGTGATCAGCTCTGGCTACCCCTGTCCATCTCAGACATGGGTGCCACCCCAGGGGTGAATTTGCAGTCTCCCATCCAATTATCTAGGTTCCATTTGAACAAGGTCAGTAAGGAGCTCTATTTTACCTGAATAGGAAGTCTATTCCAGAGAAGCGGCAATCTCTGGGAGGTAGGGAATCGATCCTGGGACATTTGGCTGAACCTAAGGAATGTATTTCCCTATCCCATAGACCTGACTATTGATAGAGAGGAATAAGTAGTAAAAATAAATAAGTGAATAAAAATAAGATGTTTTCATTTTTACTAGCAACTGGTAAACATTTGGACTTCTGTATGTAGTTCAGGAATCCCCATTCCTTTAGGGATTTAGGTAAAATTGATGTAATCCAGCAGAGGTAGGGTTGCCACCTTTTCGAATGGCCAAAGTGGGACATTTTCGGGACACACATCAGATTTTACAGGCCGACACATACCCACAGTCAGTACGAAGGATAGAACTTAACTTTTTTTCCTAAATAAAAGCTTATTCTTGTAGCAGTTTAGTTGCTTATTATGTTTCTTGTAACATTTAGATATTTTAGATACAGAAATAACTATTTTATGCAACTATTACATAAAATATGGGACGTGATTATGTCCTACAATCTCAGGACATTTGCCCTTTTTAATATTTTTTGTCAGGACACAACTGCCCAAAGAGGGACTGTTCCTCTCAAAGTGGGAAGGGTGGTAACCCTAAGCAGAGGAGTTTAAAGCTGTGTGATGTCTTCCCCAGAATCCACATGAAGACAATTAATAATCTTAATATTTATCCTTTAGAGAAAAAAAAGGAAAGTGGAGGTAATTATCATGAATACTTCTGGAGTTATGGAGGTCCAAGAGCATCTGACAACTTTCATAATAAATGCACAAGGATAAAATGACATAGTAACAGAAAAGAGAGAGAGAGAGAGAGAGAGGAAGACTCACCAGAAGCAATATGAATACATATTTAGTGAGACAGAGGGTGGTGGATGCATGAGCAGAACTAAAGAGTTAAAACGAATCAGTAAGAATCAATATGTTCATGGTCATGTCAGGCAGATACAAAACATTTCAGTTAACTATATAACTTCAGGCTGAGTGTGATTTTTAGTAAGGTTATTTAATAGGATGCTTATAGACATACTGAATTGGGCAAGTTGCTCTTACCAGCTGTAATGTATATGTCGCTACATTAATTACTTTTCTCACATTCACTTTTTAAAGACTGCATTGCTGCCAACTTAAAAAAAAACAAAGTAAAAATCATCAGGTGTGTGCAAAACCTTTCATCATGAAGCTGAATGTTTGTATGCAGATCACTCACTGGCAGGGAAAACCCTGGATATTTTTATAGTAATACAGTAGCAAGAGCGGCTTCTCATGTGCATAGGTGGGGATTTTCTGACAGTGCTTTTATGATGTAAGGGACTTCCCCTACTTTTCCAGAGAGGTAAATGTGTTTGTTTCATCTGGCAAATAGGCCAGCTGTGTGATGTTGGACAGATGCCTTCCTTAATCCTGCTTTCCACAGTCTATGTTGCTCTTAGAATAGCACTTGAGACAACTGAAATGACAGATAAAGCGATGTTAAGTGTCAGATGATTCCTGCAAGTTAACAAAGCCAGTCATCCTACATATTTCACAAGAGCAAAATGTACTTACTGTAAACATTTTCAAGATTCGGTAATCCAATAAAAAAAAGGAAATCTGAAAAACAGTTAGTTATTGCTTTTGAAGATCATAAGTATGCATACATGTCAGATAGACTGATAATGAGAAAAGGAGGAATGACACGTGATGGGGTAGGAGACAGAACAAGATATATTTACTAGTGGAGACAGTCCGACAACAGTTTAACGAAAAGTAAAAATGCAGAACCTGAAATCCGTTCAATGTCGATCTAAATACATACAAGCAGATTTCAAGACTAAAGCAAAACTAATCTGCTTGTTTAACCAGAATGTTTATATTGCAGTACAAAATGAAACCATGCAGGGGTACTTTCCTATTGCGTCACTTTATCTCCTACATAAAACTCTGCTTGTGAGGAAGCTTTGCATTAGACAGAACAAGCACAGATTGTTTGGCTGTTATTCTAGTGAAGCACATTTTCTCTACTCTGTGAGCTCAGCTATGGCTAACGGACCT
Organism: Protopterus annectens; assembly: GCF_019279795.1. Taxonomy (NCBI): domain Eukaryota; kingdom Metazoa; phylum Chordata; order Ceratodontiformes; family Protopteridae; genus Protopterus; species Protopterus annectens. Next base: position 876,422,640 of record NC_056731.1, on the reverse strand, counting down.
CGGTTAATCTTCTTGCATCACTGCATGCTACAAGGTAAGTGTGTGCAGCGTTTACCTCATAATGGTTGGTGAAGGAAGGTAGATTTGCAAAAAAAAAAAAAAAAAAAGTCCTTTCTTAGCTATCTCCATGCAGTATGCAGTCTCATGATAGGCAATCTGCTTACAATGGATGCAAGCATTGTTAAAATCATTGTGTTTTATGTTTTACTTTCTTCTAATCTAACAATACTTCACACTTCTTGGTATCTCATATAACACAGTTTTAGCTAGAATGCAGTCATTCAGCTATAAAAAGCAAGCAAATACTAGTTCCAAGACCAAACACACCCTTCAGTCATCGTCTAGGCAGAATTCTTTAGCTACTGAGTCAGGTAACGCACAACTCATTTGAATTGTCGAAGTATTTCTGCTTGTTGGATAACACTTGATGCCTGTGAATCCTAATTAACAAAATATTTACATCTTTTTTATAACCCCACATTAGAATTTTTGTTAGCTACATGCCATTCCATCTTGAATCAATATGTCTGTTTGGAGCCTTCTCTATTAAAAGTTTAGCAAAAATGTAGCACCTGAGCTATATTACCCGTCACTCTGTACAGTCATTCCACCCCTTATTCACACTGTCAGAGATGAACTTTCACACCTCTATCTTCTTTTAAAGTGACCGATTTACTGTCAAGGAGAGGATGAGGGTGGTATGTTGAAATGCGAAGATCTTGTTTTGTAGTGAGTCAAACGCATGGCAATGACGAGAATGTGTCAACAACAGGAGAATGTATGTTATTGTCATAACATTTTAAAGCTCACAATATTAAATCATATATATATAATTAAAACTTATCAATGTGTAGTGAGTGCTTTGAAAGAATGGAATACAGAATAATTAATGTAATAGCATGCAAAATATTACAGCACTTTCTGAAACACATGCAAAAATGCTACATTAGACCGATAGACGAATCATACTATGTCTCAGGTTGTGGGGTAAATACCAAAATTCATTGAATTTAGAATGTAGGCGGTGTCTAGATAGGTGTTAAGAATTTGCGAGCTTTAATTATGGGTTCATTCACATTTAAGTCAACTGAAGTACATGGAGAACATTATTGTTTGAAGCTAGCAGATTAACCTGATGTGCAGGAAGCATTTTGAAGATTGTCCGTGTTTTACAGAAGCCCAATATGACAGATTACTGTAAAGTGTTAATATTTGTTCAGGAGAGCCCCTGGTGAAAGGCTTTCGTTTATAAGTGAAACAGAATCTAACCTTATTTACGCTAGGAAGTGCATTTATACGGGGTCAAAAGGAAGATGCAAAACAGGAAGAAGAGCTGTTAAAAGCCTTGCCATGAAAGACACCTGGCTGTCTTGGTTTGGAGTAACGATATAATGCAGATGCAACCAAGTCTTATGCTTGTGGGCTACATCTAGGGCCATCTAGGCTGCTGACATTTTACTTAGATACCTTACATGCTTATATTTTTAGAATCATCCAGTCCTCTCTGTGGGCTTGCACGTTTCTGTCCATCTTAAAGGAAACCTTGACCATGCTCAAGATTTCTTCTCAGCACTCAAGTGCTCTAGCAAGTTATGCTTTTTACTGGGAAGGTTAGAGACTCTGGTGTGTAATCAATTTGGATACCCCTAGTCTCTTGTGCATTTTTGGTTACCATTTCAAGTTTTGTTCTGAGCTCCATAAAGTACTGAGACAATAATATCTAAATGGTCACTCATCTTTTAGCAGCAAAAAATCAGAATAATTATTCTGTATGGGTCCCAACTGATCCCTCTGTTGCATTTGATACAGTTCCCCTCCTGATCCTTATGGAGAGTTTGAGCATCTGTGGGATCTTGGGTTTAATCTGTCAGTTGCTTTTGGTGCACCTATATGGGAGAATCACGGTTTGCCTCTTTTTCTGCTCATGCTGTTTGTGGTAAGAAACTGCAAGGCTCCACACTGGCCCAGTTGTATTTGTTATGTTCATTCTGCTACTGCATGACCCTGATTCTGCAGAATGACCCTGATTTTTTTTCTTATATTTTTGTTCTGTATCTTGTATTTTTTTATTTTCTGGTTAATCACTGAGAATTACAATCTACCAGTCAGTCAGCAATGCCAAATATTAGAATTTCATGTTTCATATTTTTCAGAAAACACAAGAAATCTGGACAAAGCCTTAAAAAATGGTGGTGGGGGTGGGGTGGGGTGGGGGCAAAGACTCAAAAATAGGAACAGATTTAAAACATTGTTCTTATAAACCTAGAAACTGGGTTATTTAAAAAAATAAAGGGCTTTAGGTGGTAGTTTGGGGCTTGACATTAGGGATTTATACTGACTTGCCAAAGAAAATTTCAGCAAGTGACAGTACAGCAAACCTAAACTGCTTTAGCAAACCTTAAAGGCACTCTTGTACCCACCACCACACACCCAAACTTAAATACACTAACTCCAGGGACACACACCAGTGAAGAAAGTGCAGACTCCATTATCATTTCGCTGAATTACTTTGTTAGTACTTGTTGAAAGACCCTTTTAACTTGTCTGGCACAGGACTGCACAGTTTTTGAATGGTATCTGTTTTCAGAAGGATCTGCAAAGCAGTAGGTGGTTAGTTATTTGTTTAATGACCCGTCTGTGCCTTCATCTTATCACTCATTTTATACATGGAATACAACATGGGGTACACTACAGTAGAGGAGACTAATAGTTGTAAACAGCAGGGGAATGGGCTGCCATTCTGCTGCATAGTTTATGATGAAGACAAGTAATAAAGTGTTGGTAATTGTCTCTGTTCAGTTATATGATGCCATGTATTTGTTTCTTTCTTACCTTCTAGTGCTCCTGCTTATTTGCCACACAGCAAAGGCAGATGATGAAGTCAAAGCGTTATGCATGGATAGCACTATTTTGCCATGTAAAGCTGATGTTGACCTGAACATGAACTACACCTCTGTGAGTTGGTATAAAGTAAGTATGCAATAATGCCGAAGTCTGCTAAGTGCAAAGCTAATATGTAACAGAAAATACCCTCAACTGAAATGTGTTGTTATAATCTTTTATTTCACAATAATACAATTTAATCAAGGAAATTATAACTCTGCTCTTCCACAAAAGTCTACTACTGCCCTGTGTTTAAAATACAACTGGTCACATAATTGCTCAGAATTTGTTTACAATGGCTTTACAATGTGATTTGGACTTTCTGCTTGTCTATTACAAATGCCAAGCTCTGAATAGGGTCACTTCAGCAGTATCTTATTTGTACATGGACAAATGCCCGGTCAGTTCAACAATGATAACACACCAAATAACTGAATTAAACAGCTCTAACACTCATCCAGATATAAGATATGATTAGTTGTCCTCCTAAGTAATACATTGCACATATTTACTCACTTCCTTATCGATGATTACAGGACTGGGTCAACTTTGCCATATGAGCTGCAGTTTTTGTCTTGGGTGGAAACTTGGTTTCCTTTCAGGCCACTGGTGCCGATTGGTAGACCCTAAATTTCAATAATTCATACAGTAGCAGTCCGTGTTCAGTGGTTTTATAGGTCACTTTCATTGTTGTGACCCATGGTCTGTGCCAGTAGTTTGACCATACAAAACAAAAAGTAAAATTTCACATACAGCAGCTGTGCTACAATTGAATATCATTATAGCAAATGTTGGATGAATGTCCAAATACTTACTAGCAGCAAAATGGAAGCATTAGTACATGTGCAGAAGGCATATTTAAAAATGTATTTTAAAGAGGACAAGTTTTCTTAAGTGTCGGCTCTTTACTATGCATATCAGTTGTAATGCATGTTTTGTAAACTTATTGTGCATGTGTGTTTCTGTGTTTGTGTGCAATTGCTTTTGTGAACTTTTAATAATTCAAAGACATTATTCTCTTTTTATAGGTTGATGAAAATGGCATGACTGCAATAGTACACAGAAATATAAAGCGCAACACAATCTATTATTCTCCAGTCTATGAAAATTCATCAAGGATCATTTGTGATGATACAAACTCTCTGGAAAAGGATAACCTCTCTGAAGAAGACAATGGTTTTTATGTGTGCTTTCTCTGGTCAGCAGAACAAAGTAAACGCAGGCAAGGTCGTATTACATTAACAGTAACAGGTCAGTATACACTTTGTAGTTCAAAATAGTTTGGATTAACTTGGTCAGTTTAAAGTCTGAAGGTTTATCATTTTTATGTGCCTCCCTTGTTCTGCATAGCTCCTAAAAATATTAGTAAAACCGAAGAGATTAGATGTCATTTGGGTGAAATTATGTTTATTGTTTTGTAACTGTTTACATAGTATAATTCCATACCCAGAAATAAAATATTGTTGGAAACAGACTAGGGCATTTGAGAACATGCTTCATGCGAAGGGTTAAAGGAAAAAGGGACATGATAGAAGCTTATTACATTTCTCATGAGAATGCACAGGGCTGGGCTAGTATCACTGTAGGATTTATTTCTCAGTGGTGACAACTCCTGTCCAAAAACTGAGCAGCCAGTCCTAACAAAACAGATTTTAAGCAGAAGTATCCTCATAAAACTGGAATCAAGCCTGATTGATAAATTATATAACTAGGAAAGAGGATATGACTTCTGCAGTAAGTTCTAAGTGAATTAAATTCAGAAATAACCTCACTGGTAGGCCAGAAAGCAAGAGAACAATTTGAAAGGTAACCATTTTTTTATTTGCATTTGTTTACTGGGAAAATCTGGTTGGGCTGATAACTCTTTCTTTAGGGGAAGCTCAGGGAGTAACTCTCCACAGCAGTAGATATCATCAAAGCTCAACTTGAAAATCTGTCAGTTATACATTAAAAATGCATGCTTTGCCTAAATATCTGCAAAGATCTTTTTGCATACTTGGCTAACTGGTGAAATATCCATTCTGCGTATGACCTATAATGAGGGAAGCTCCTGTCAGCACATATTCTGGGGATGTCTACCTCTGAAAAGTTTTAAGGGATAACTCTGTTATTTAGTTCTTTTGGCATAATCATCTGGATATGAAACATTTCTTAGAAAATAGAACTCATTTAATATGTCCCTTTTAAGAGTGCTAAAGATTTGCTGGTGTTAACTGTCAAAAAGTATATAACTCTCAAAAGGAAGACAAAACATATCTGATGTTATCCAGGAGCCTCATACCTCTCAACTGTCCAGATTTTTGCTGCATATTTTTGGTCTGTTCCTCCCAAAATCTGGTGTTTTCTGGCAAATGACTGAAAACTGAAGTCATTAAATAATGATTTATGAGTTTCAGACTTTATATCCTTTGAAAATATGCATGATAACACAAATCCTGTTATTCTAGCAACTTTCTGATTTTCTAAGAGTAATATTTAAAATCTGTCCTTATTTTTGGGCCTTTGTTCCCACATCATTCTAGGTTTTCAGCTTTCTTGTGCTAAAAGCTTTGAGAGGTATACCAAGAGGTAATGCATCTAATATCTAAACACTGCAAGATGGAGTTTTCCAGTGTCAAGTTAAAGCTGAAGAAAACCCAGTGGTTTTCAAATTGCTAATGCAGTAACAGAAATAGACTATCTGAAGCAGTCCTCTGATGTGAAGATCTGCCTGATCTTCCCTTTTCCATACCTCCTGGATGAGTTAAATGAAGATAACACTTCATCAAGGGCTTATTTATTTACTTTTTATGTACCCACTGTGAGAAATGCTTTTGTACTTCTCATTCTGTGTTGAAATATTTTATTCTTTTGACTGTAGTACATCTGCAGTAGGACTGTTCCAATTATGTATCTTCCTATTTGTGAAATAATTTTCATTGTGTCTTTTCTGAACTGGTCATTCTGTTGCTTTAACTTGTGTCCTTTTGTCCCCATATCTGTCCTTTTTGGCAGATGGTGCCCATTTGGCCTCCCAGGGCTCAATTAAAGTATTTTAAAATTAATATCAATGCCTGCCTTCTTTCTTTAGTAATACTCATATTTAATGTAAGCTTAATATAAGCTCCTCTATTCATTATTTATATGGATTCTGGTGCAGACTGGACATAACTTGTGTTATCCTTCTTGAATTGTCCGTATCTCATGTGTGGTCCTTGAGATGATGAGGTCTCCATGAAAGCACACAATGCTCCCAGTGGTTTCCTACTGTATAGTCTGTATAGATGGGATGCCATTTTGCATTCTACTTGCAGAAGTCTCCTACTTTGCTTCTCAGTGTTCTGCTATTCTTCTTCTTTGCTCTCTCAAAATAATTTTTGATCATCATATATGCCTTCTCCTTGACTGCCTCTCCTTTTTTATTGCTGCTACCCTTTCCCTTCCAGGTCAGTTCAGCTTTCCTGTATGTTAACTGCCAAAATATAGTAATTTGCATTTTATTGAATTGAAGCTACCTTGTCTTGGGTGTTTTCCTGCTGTTGCAAAATGTCCCCTCATTATTTCTTTGCCTTTTGTACTTGGTTATTATTGCATATTCTGGAATGATCAGTTACATGGTCATTAAAATAGGTTGGGATTGATGGTGTTCCCAGTGGTATCTCACTGATAACCATCCTTTTCATCCAAGTTGTTACAATTTACTTTTACTTCCTGTGCATTTGAATGCGTAGGCAATGCTATAGTCAAGATTCCATCTAAAGACTCACTATTAAGTCTTGATTTTGTAGGCAGATACCACACAATTAATCTGCAGACTACTACAAACCTAGTCAATAATGAGAGGTCAGAATCAATCTCTGTACCATGTTTCTGTGAGGTAAATACCTTAACTATTATGCCAACTCTTCACCCAAATTTTTCAATCCAAAGGGAAGAATCAAACCCTGTACCTTGTGTCTGTAAGGTAAACACCTAAACACCTTAACCATTATGCCATCCCCCAGCTCTCTGTTTTGTAATTTGCTTAGTATTCAGTTATGTTGCACTGTGTCAAATGCTTTACTAAACCCTAACTAAGCATATATCCTTGACCCCTTTCTGATCTAATACACTGATTATCCAGCTTTAATCCCAATCATTGCACTCTGTTCGATTGTATAGCAGGACCTACAACCTTCTCATTATAAATTCATGTTGTCTTGTGCCTATTGTCCCATAGTTTAAAATTCTGCCAGCTGTGATTCCAAAATTTTTGTACAGTGAAAGCCAAAATGAAAAGACTGAACATTTCTAGTCTTTGCTTTCATCTTTGTTTTGTAAATGTAATTGCAACTGCCCTCTTTTTGTTTTGGGGAATTTTCCCATCCTTGGCTGACTACTTGTTCAAGTTTCTAAATTGTATATGTCCAGCCTGGCAGAATCAATTTGCAGTGGAGATCCAGGGAGAAAAATATTCAGTGTATAAGTAAAAGACAAATAATTTGTAAAGAATGGGTAAAAAAGATGCATTCTAACAAATCTGAATTACTGTTATTGTAAGATGTATGTGCTGTTATACACAGAGGAGGCCACGTGACAATCAGTTAAGTGTCCTTTAGCATACTCTAGTTTAAAAATAAAAGCAACAACCCACTTTTTGCAGGGGAGGGGGACCCCTTATACTCCAGGATCTCTGCAGGTCTATCTGTAATAACTACACTAGCCTTATAAGAATACTTTTCTAAGATTCAGAATTTAGTCATCTTGTAGGGAACACATACAGTTTGTGCCACTAAACAAGACTTGACAGAAGGAGTTTATCAAAAATGGAAATGAAGATGAGTCACTTAAATCAAAAATATTAGCCAGTGCTGTGGGCAAACATGTCTGTTTGCTCTAGGCAATTTTGGTTTGACCAGCAGTCCTGTCAATGAAAGGAACTGGTATGAGGAGAAGGACATTCAGTAGCAAATTCCAGCTTGCCTCTCTGAAGAGGAAGGGGCCACAGTTGATGTATAGAGAGGAGTGTAACTTCCATGATGGCCCCTGAGGTGCATAGTACTGAGATCTGGAGCGTACATGTATACTGTAATGCATATCCTGGTCGACTAGGTACTTCAATAGATGCAGCTCACGTGTATATCCTATGTGAGAAGATTTATGTGGGAAAACGTATTTCTGGAATAAGTGCCCTACAGTAAGTTTTAAAACATCAAGTGTAAATATCTGCTCTGGAGTGTTAAGCACAGACACAGTCTGGTGTGTTTATTTCCAGAATTTCTGGCCCTTTAATTCCTTCCACAACCCCAATGAGCATCCATGTCATTCCCCCCACTAAACCGATGATCATAACACACATCTACAATTTCTTCAGGCTGCAGAGATACAAATCTGCTGTGCTCTAAGGACTGTTTTTGTAGAGCAGTTTTTTTTAAATACATTTTAAAGGCAGAAGAAACTTTCATAGCAGTTACCTGTGTGATAACTCACAGTTTCTGTCTTCTTCACTCACCATGAGCATGCCCACAGTGTACCTCCTGCTTATGTGGGAGCTGTTGCCTGCTTCACTCCTGCTTCACCCCCATCCCGTTGCATTTTATCACTTCACCTGGTATCCACCCAGAACGTCTCCTACATCCCACCCCTCTTAAAAGCATACGCATGACTATTAACATTTTCAAAGTCACATGTCCTCACATCTGTAATACTCCAGACAACCAAACCTTAAAGTGTATTCATCATGTTCTCAAGCAAGTCTGAGAAGCAAATCTTTTGGAACTGGCTATAACCTCGTCACCATATAAAATACAGAACTTTTAATTGTTTGATGCATTTTTTAAGGACAGTCCTCTGATGTTATCAAAGCTGAAAATCCCTGCCATGACTTCATGAATGATTGAACCCACAATACCTCAACTAATATACAGTATAAGCTACTACATTCCATAGTAAATCCATCAATAGTAGTTTCTTACTTCCTAGAAAGACAACGTGCCAACTAATTACTGCAGGTGAAACACCTCACATTGAAAATTAATTGATGTGTTGATGTAGTAGTAAAACCACAATGTAAGTAAGAAGTTGATCCTAAATAGATAAGTTGTTTTCTTCCCTACAATGCTTTCCAGTCGTATATCAAATATTGCCCATTACCTAACATGATATCATTTTGTGGGAGTGATTATAAAAACAGTGAAAGTAGAGAGTAAGACAACATTCTATAATCTTCATTTTTTTGCAAAATCACTTGCAACTTTAATATGAGGACTATAGCAAGAATTTTAATTGATTGTAAATCAAGGATGCTTCTGAAAATAATTAACACACTTTAAGCAAAACCTCCCTCTTTTTTTCTCTGCCCTCCTCCTTCAATCCAATAGACTCTCCTACTTTTATGCCCTCCTCCTTCAATCCAATAGACTCTCCTACTTTTATATATACACACACACACACACACACACACACACACACACACACACACGCTACTTCTACCCTCAAATCCTCAATCTACTCTCTAGTTTTTTTTCTTACCTTCACATCACCCCCTTCTAACTTCTCTTTAATTTTACTCTTCAATTTCACTCCATCTCTTCTATCATTTACTTTCACTCCATCTCTTCTATCATTTACTTTAATTTCATTCTTAATTACTCCACATCTGTAATGCAACTATTCTACGCAGTTTGTATTATCCCTTAACTGCTGCCTTCCTTACATCTTATGAACACCTACCGCTATATACAACTAACACACTTACTGATGTACATGCCTAGGTAGCCTAACAATCCCCAGATATACTAGTATCCATAAAAAAAACTTGGCTTACACAAGGAATAAAAGATGAAGAAATCTTACTGCAAGGATATAATGCCTTAAGACTTGTCAAAACCCATAAAAAGGGGGAGAGGTGGCCATCATCTAAAAGAATACTTTCAACCTCTCTAGGTCTCATACAAGCTCACTCCCACTCTTCAATGGGGAAATAATTATTGGATCTTTACAAATGAATGCTCACAAAAGCCCTTGCATTACAGGAGTTTTCTTCCTCACCATGAAATACCATTGTTACTGCCGAAGAACTTGTCCCCTGGGCATCAAACACCATCTTCTCAGTTGATAGGTTCACAGGTAGGTACTAGTCTGGCAGCCTTTGATGTCCATTTTAAACCAAGTCAGTTTTGCTTTTTGTGCTCAAAATAACCTGATAATAATCTCATGTGAGACAATAATTTCAGGTAACCTGAATATTGATTTGCAAAACAGTCCTTCTAATGGCATTAATTTATATAGTTTCACTCAGTTATTTCAACTCCCATGAGGTACAACAAAAATATGGATAGCCTCTATCTTTGGATTCTCTCTACTTTCCCAAAACAAAATCCTCTCAACCGGTGCCTTACCTGATACCTTAAGTGATCATCTACCCATCTTCACAATAAGGTATCATAAACTTAACCAAAAACAGCATCAGTACAGCCTTGCTCATAACCGCTCCTCTTTCTGTAAGGACCAATCCATTACAGCACTAACATCAGTCAACTTGTGGGCTCTAAAACCCCTCCCACTTGATTAAACTGTAGCTCTGTTCAACTTAATATGCCTTAGTGTACTAAATGCACCACCTCCAATAAGAACCAAATCCATTAAATCAAATACACCACACTGGCTTTCAAAAAGTATGAAATTGCTCATAAAAAGAATTGCTCATAAAAAGAAATACATTGCCTAGACAAAATGGAAGCAAGTTAAAACCATAATTTCCAATCGATACTAATCGATACTATAAACATCTCAGAAACTTCACTAAAAATCAAATCAAAACTGATAAAAACCTACTATATTAATATATATGCAGCAAATTATAACAACCCCAATATTTGGACTACAATCAACTAGCTGGTAAAACCTGGTACACCAATACAATATATGCCTACTTCATCTAATAAGTGTCAGCATTGTCTGCGAAATCAATACCCACTTCATCCAAACAGTAACTTCTCTTATTAAACCCTCAGCATAGGCAGACACAGGTTCTTCTCCTCCTTTGTTAGCCCCCATAGTACTTGCACTCAAACCAGTCTCAACTTCTACAATTAAAACAGCTATTGCTAACCTTAAAATTCATCACCCTTTCCCCTCATAACATACCATATGAGTACTTAAAAACTGCTGCTGATGCAGTAGCTTTTCCTTTCTCTATCGTAATCAACCACTCATTACTAATCAACCACTCATCACTGAAAGTGGTGTCCCAACCCTATGGAAAAGGTGATATGTTCTTTCTTTCCATAAAGATGGAAACTCAGATGAGTTTTCAAACCTCAGGTCTATAGCCATGCTATCTCCACTCTTTCTTTTAAATTCAGGAGAAGCATATCCAGTCTCAGCTCATCAGCTTTCTCAGTGACAGCTGTCAATTTTCTGCTTAACAGCATGGTTTCCATCCTTTGCATAGCACATGTACAGCTCCCCTTAGTTTTATAACATCTGTTAAACAATATCAAAAATTAGTCTCAGCACTTTTCCTAGATTTATCCAAAGCTTTTGACATGGCACTATCCCACCAGAAATTGCTTCAAAAACTATCTTGCAAAGGAATACATGAAATGTCCTTATCTTGGTTCTCCAGCTACCTCTCAAATAGGTAACAGGCAATAACATAGTAAAGTGATATCTATTTTCTTCCGATTGCAATGGATATCCCTCAAGGATCCATTTTAGGTCCCCTGTTATTCAATATATTCATTAATGATCTCTACCTAGCTTCTAAAACAAGCTACTAGCATACAGTATGCAGATGATTCAACAATAATCTGTTCTTCTAAAAGCATAGATGAAATAAAACAACCTACCCAAGAATCTGTCTCTGCCAGAGACCTGTCTGTCTGATACACAGCTGCTCCTTAACCCTAAAAATAAATCCGATCCTATTTACCCCTAAGCATTCAAGTGACTACAAAAATAATTTCAAAATCTCTTCCTCTAACACCAACTTAAACTAAAAAGTCAAACTAAGCTTGTAGGAGTCCCTATTGATGAAGGCTTAAAATGTGAATATCACATAAAACTAGAGAGAAAAACAGCAACCATAAGCTAGCTGCACTCTATACGATCCAGTACCTCAAAGAAAATGCCAGAAAAACTATTGCTCAGTCCCTTTTCATCCCTACACTGCTTTGTATTGCTCCCATCATAATTAAAGTATAATCCACTCAACTCTCGTTCTTAGAACAGTAGTAAAATAAGGTGACAGAATTTGCTTCCAATCACCATTACAGTACATGTTTGGCATTCAAAAGTTCAGTGGTTAGAGTTAAGGCATTACATTACACTTTCTCAACTTGTCACTTCTCATAAATGCATCTATTATGCAGACAAATACCCTAGTTTGAAAAATTTTCTCCAACTTTATAACCTGAACAGACAGCTGAGATTCACTGACAAAAGTTATTAACTGTTACGAAAGCAAACAACTCAGCTGTTGACATTCTGTACTCTCCTTACCTGGCCAAAATTTGTAACTCCCTTCCTCTGTCTCTATAAACACCAACTCTTTTAAGGCACAATGCAGAGAATGCCTAAAAGTTAGCCGGATTAGTATGCATACAACTCATGGATGATAAATGTCCTACCCCTTACTTTTTCCTATTCTTTATAAGTATTATACCCGTACTTATTGGTCCAATATTGCCTCCTTGTTCTCTCCCTCTCCCACTTCTTCCTCCTATCTATCCTAAAATATTCTTTCACCTATTAATACTATAACCCTCCATTTTCTACCAAGTTCTTTTCCAAATGTGTTTCATAGCTCTTTAGATGCTGCTGCTGTTAATTAATAATACTTATTTTGTATATTTGTTGATTACTTGTATACCTCTGTTTACTATGTTCTTCATGTAATGTTGGAATTTTTCTGGAGTTTTTTTCTCCGGGGCCTCCACTGAAAAGTGGTAGCTCTCTGCCCATTCAAGGCTATCCCAGTAAACAAAAAGCACTAAAAAAAATGTGTATGATGTTTACATGAATGTTTGGAAATGAACACATAGGTGCATAATAAAGCTTTACTCCCACATCTGATGATGACAACATTTGCAGTGCCAGCTGACACCAACAAGGATAAACAAATGGACTACTGCCCTCTCACCCTGTGGAAGAAAGAAAGGGTAAATGTAATGGCTGTGAGACAGGTTTAATGGTCATGTTGGGAATGGACTCAACATATTTTTTTATTTAAAAATATTTAAATATTTTACTCTTGAGAGCTCACATTTGTTGAAGAGAACAATATGCTGTTCTATATTATTTTGAAATAATGCTAAACTTTCTAACCTCTTAACAAAGTCACAAAGTGTTCAAATTGACCATCCTTTATTTTGTAAACCATTCTAAAGTAACACTTAGATTTATAACTCCTCTCCTATTATCAGTTTAATGTCAGAATTCATAAACATAGTCCATAATGTATAGCAATGATGTACAGAGTATCTGATCAGAGAAACAGGTGGGATGTAGCCATTGTACCCTATGCATTGTGGTGATATTCTGCGCACTCTCTGGCATCTCCAGACTCTCTCTGCATCCTTTTCCTGTCGATGGGTAAATATTAGGCTATCAGTTCGCAGACTATTACAACCCTCAGCAGTAACAAGAAGTCAGAGTCGAACCCTGTACCTTGGATCTCTGATGTAAAGAGATTAATCATTATTGCAACCCTGTTTACATGGCAGATTGATATAACTGTCCCTTTTAAAAAGGGCAGGCTTGAACTGCTCACTGAGTTGTTTCTTGCACCATTCATGTCAGAGGGATGCACTGGGGATGGTACTCTGAGTAATTCTCTTTATGCATTACATCCCTGTTGCTCCTCTATATTATGTCTTATACACGTACGGAAAGTTTATATGAATTCAGCTACCCTGACTTTGTGCTTTGGCCTTGATATCTGTTTCTTATTTTCTAGCAGTATGCCAGTTTGCTTTCTCAGCAGCTGTCTTTTTCTAGGTCTCAATAATACAAGTCATAACACTTCATGTACTCAAAATTGAAAAAATTCATGCATTTTACTACTTTTCTGATGTTTTTGTACCATTTCAAGCTTTGTTTATATGTGGAGCTCAGAAACCTGCAAAAACATCTAGCTTAGATTTTTATACATAAGGTAGAAAAAAATATCTCTGTACATGTCGATTTATATGTCACCAGAACAATTACACAGTGTAAACAACATGAACTATTAGGATAGACTAAAAGCCCTATCTCTTTACTCTGTTTCCAACTGACTGTTAAGGGTTGACCTATGCTTGACCTACAAGGCACTCACAAATCCAGCCCTGATGGAGCTGCTACACATTGCAAGTCAAACAGCACAAGGGTCACCTAATGTAGAGATCTAAATTTAGTGAGCAACTCAAATAAAACATGCTGGAGGGAAACAGATATGTGTCTGAGAAATTGCCCTTTCTTTGGGAACAGACATCCTATTCACATCAAGCAGAGCCCTATCCTGTCCCTCTTCAAATGCATTTTGGATTAATGGATGGGGAATTGCAAATTCACATATGGGGTAGTGCCTATGTCCCTTATGTACAAGGACAATCTGTCAGATACTCAATGCAGAGGCATAAATCCATGCCATCCTCTTGCCCGTAAGGGCCATATATTGGGTAAAATTGGGTTATAGTTGTAAGGGCCCTTACACCATTAGCCTAGTAATCCCTATGAGCCTGTTAGATTTCAGCATACTGTTACAACTGTTTGGAAAGAACAAAATACTAATCATATCATATTGTACATTTCACTGAATTTTATTTCCTCCACAGGTGATATCATCAAACTTTACAAATTAAAAACAAATACTTTACAGTGAAGTGGTGTTGGACAAATCCCTATATCCCCTGTACCCCATTACGTAATGTAACATCTTCAGTGTTTGCACAACCTCAGCAGAAGTTAATAACATTTGACACAATGATCTGATAATGAAACAAGCTTCAGTGAAATGTGGAGTAATCCGTCTTGTTCAATTAAGTGTAAAAATGTTTTTTCCGCGATCTTACATTGTATTGCATTGCATAATATTTTATAGTTCAAGTAGTGCAAGTTGGATTGATATCTGTTCAGAAAAATAATTCCAACCCAATGAAAGGAACAGATGATAATTAAATGGGTATTTACATATTTAATGTTCAAGTGGCTTTGTATGTCATTCACAGGCTGTCCTGTTACAAAAGACGAGAACAGCGGAACAGCAATGATTCTCGCTGAGACGCTGGGACCTGCGGTGCTACTGCTGCTCTCATTCTTGGGACTCTACTTTAATTATGTGAGTATCTACTTGCTTTTTTATCATAAAAAGAAAGCAATGACACTCATTTTATGTGGTGTAGTGACTTGCGTGCATTTTAAACAAAGGTTCTTTAATAGTTTATAGTTGCAGGTACTAGAAATTCACAAACTCTGTACTCAAAGGCATAAACACATTGCATAGCCATTGCCAATTTTCAGATCCCTCTTCTAAGAATTTTGGTTGGGTTTGCAGATACTATTAAAGAACAACTAGACTCCATGTTTTACATGCAGCAAGACAAGTGCAAACCTGAAACCACTTCATGCTTTTTACTTGGTATAGGGTGAGAACAATGATACAAATACATTATGCTGCAATTTTTCTGTCCCTGGACATTATATACTTTTACACAAAGTACAGCATTATAAATACAGTAAATGATTAGGTCAGAGTTATGTAACTACTGTACGTCTTAACCTGATGTGTAGCATTAATTGTGTTTTCTTCCTCTATTTCCTCAACAATCCAATGGGTGGACATATATTCTGTTTGCATGTTCTATATATATATATATATATATATATATATATATATATATATATATATATATATATATATATATATAAATATATATATATATATATATATATATATATATATATATATATAAAATATATATTTTATTTTACATTTGTTGACCGGGCTAGTCTAGCCGGGGAGAAAAGCTCCCAAACATAAGAACAGTTAGGCACTACAATTTGATAGAAGTCTTACATTGTAAGGAATAACAAAACAGTAAAACAAACATTATTTACATACTTGTAGAGACAAAACATGGGTTAAATAGGTCAGAAAACATAGGTAGATAAGGAGGAAGTAAATTGATTGTAAATAGTTTGAAAGAGAGAAGAGAGCTGTATGATGTTAAAGCTATGGGTATTAATCTGGGGTTGGACATGGGCATAACCAGTGGGACTTGAAATATTCTCTAAGATTGTTTTTGAATGGAGTGAGTGACGTCATGAGTCTAAGGTTATTGGGAAGGGAATTCCATTGCTTTCCAATAGAGTTAGCATAAAGAGCATCGCCACCTATGTTAGATTTGATGGTTAATACTTGAATACTATTTGATGACCGAAGGGAACTAAGATTGGTGTATGGGGTCAGGATTTTGGACAGTGAGGGGGTTTTGGCAGGTTGATGAATTATTTTGAAGGCTTCCGTGAGTTGATTAAATTTAAGAAGATTGGGCAGTTCTAACCAGCCGAGTTTCTTGAGGTTATGGCAATGGTGGGTACGATAAGGTGTTCCTGTTATGAATTTGGCTATGTGGTGGTAGGTGGTAGAAAGGTTGTTGATCTCACGTTTATTCAGGAAGGAAAATACCGGGGAGGCATATAGTAACGTGGAAAGAAGATGCGTTCGGGCAATGGTTAATTTTGCATGAGGAGTAAGAAAGTTCCTGATTCTGTACATTGAACCTAGTTTCTTGTTAACAGATTTAATGGTTTGGGAAGTGTGGAGATCGAATTTAAGCTTGTGGTCTATAGTAACGCCTAGTAGCTTTAAGCTTGTGGTCTATAGTAACGCCTAGTAGCTTGGTGTGGAAGACCGGTTCTATGATGGTTCCATTAGAGGATTCCACAAGAAAGGAGCTAGGATTAGACGGTAGCGACGTTAGGGTTAAGGAAATGGAAGACGAGGGGAAGAATAATAGTAACTTGGTTTTAGTTGGGCTGAGAATAAGTTTCAGGTCAGAGAACCATTTTTCAACTCTGGCGAAACATTGTTGGGTGGCTACTTGAAACTTCTGGAGAGAAAGATCAGAGCAGATCAGGGTAGAGTCGTCTGCATATTGGATGCAGGTGGCATTGGGGATGATAGTGTAAAGATCATTTATAAAAACAGAGAAAAGAAGGGGACCAAGTATGGAGCCTTGGACGCCTATGTTAGGGAGTAGTTGAGATAAACTATTTTTGCCATTGGACTGCTTGTTGCCGGCCAGAAAGGTAATCCTTGAACCAGTTTAGGCCTAAGTTGCCCAGATGAAGGGTTTGGAGGGTGCGGAGTAATAGTTGATGGTTGACCATGTCAAAAGCTTTTGATCAAGAAAGAGTGCAGAGGATCTAAGTTTTTTGTTGCGGTTGCTATTTACTGAGTCGACAAAGGAGAGGAGGGCAGTGGTAGTACTATGATGGGGGCGAAAGCCATGCTGGGTACTAGACAGTAGATTATTGATGGTGAGGTAGTGTAGAAGTTGTTTGTGAATACACCGTTCCAGAATTTTAGCTATTGGAGATAGTATAGCGATAGGCCTATAATTAGATGTTTCGGTGGAAGGGCCTCCTTTATGTAATGGAATGATGTATGAAGTTTTCCAAATGGAGGTGATGGTGGCCTCAGTTATGGATCTATTGATCAAGATTGATATGGGGTAGGCAATGACATCAGAGGCTAGTTGGAGGTATTCCGCTGGGAGACGATCGGCCGCAAGAGTGGACGGTTTTAGTTTTTTTATTAGGGTACGAATATAGGAGGTGGATACTGTTTGAAGGGTAAAGGAGCGAGGGGATGAGTCATGGGGAATAGTTAAAGATGGGGAGGAAGTGGGTAGCTGGTTGGCTAGGGATTGGATGGTCTCTGTAAAAAAAATGTTAAAGGCGTTGGCTATTTCTTCTGGTTTTTGACTTGGAGTTTCTCAGGTGTTGGGGTAGAAGATTTACCAGGATGAAGAAGGTTGTTAAATCCGGCCCAAAACTTTTTTGGATTAGACTGATGTTTATCCTGAAGGTGACAGTAATACTGTTTTTTATCTCTAGTAATGTCAGATTTTGTGGAGTTTCTAAGCTGCTGGAATTTGATGCGATCTAGGGGAGTTCTCTCCATTTATTCCAGGCTTGGTCGCGGAGTTTAATTTTTGTTTTGGTTTCTTTTGTTAGCCAGGGAGCTATACGGTCTTTGGTTCTAACAAGGCGATTTGGGGCGTGGGAGTTGAGAATATTTAGGAAAGTGTCATTGAAGTATGACATACTCTCGGCTAGGGGAAGAGTAGTAAGGGTGTACCAGTTACAGGATTTAAGTTCCGCTAGAAATAGTTCTAGGTTGAATTTTTTCTTGTTTCTAATAAGTTTATATAGGGGTGGGTATGAAGAGCAGAGTTTGTGCTTTATAATAAGTGACAAGGTGGTCGCTAAGGCTGTTGGGGAGGGTACCGGTGGTGTAATTATTAGCATCTTTATTAGTGAGAATCCAGTCAATCGTGCTCTCCTTTTGCTGTGCATTACCAAGTCTGGTAGGAGTTGTGATATTTTGGGAGAAGCCATAAAGATTGATTGGGTGGGGATTAGCCTTTGCGGAGCAGTGGGACCAGTCAATATTGAAGTCTCCTAGTATAATGGTTTCTTGGGGATAGTGCGCGGCTAGCCAACTTAAAGTTTGTTCAAGGTTTTTCCCTGGTGGGATATAGATCATTACAAGATTGATACATTTTTGGGAGTTTAGACAAATCTTTATTGCAATGAGTTCTATATTGGAGACCTGGGGGGGGGGTGCAAAGTGTTTCTAATTATGTTAAGTCTGTTTTTAAACATTACAGCTATTCCCCCACCCTTTTTGGTTATTCGATCATTCCTTAGGATATTATAGCCAGGTGGAAGAATCTCTTCGTCCTTTGTGGCAGGTTTGAGCCATGTTTCTGAAAGACACATAATGTCTGGGGAATGTGTGGCTATCAGAGCATGTAAGCTGGGTACTTTATTGTTTATACTTCTAAGGTTGAGGTGAAGAATGAGGAGGGAGGTATTAGGAGTATGGGGTAGTGTTGAGGTGGCAGGGTCTTGGTGAGAGGCAGGGCCTGGATTAGGGTGGATGTCCCCATGTTGAGTAATGCACATATATACATAAATAATGGGGGGACAAAAATAGGGACAGTTTTTAAATATTGCTCTTACAAACTTAGAAAGCTAATAAGAGTGGCAGGTTTTGCATTAGCATGAGTTTTCTGAAGGGTATGAAATCTGAATCTCAAAAGTCTGTCATTATATTCTGACTTCAGTCCTCAAAGATTTGGCAATAATTTACCAGAAAACCACAGTTTTATACATAACAGGCTTAACATAATTAGAAACACTTTGCACCCCCCCCCAGGTCTCCAATATAGAACTAATTCCAATAAAGATTTGTCTAAACTCCCAAAAATGTATCAACACCCCTCTGATTAGCCATTTGACAATAGTATACATTTCAGATTTAGTCTTCTGTAACCAAGCCTACAAAGGGCTGTGACAATGGGATGGCACTACTGCCACCAGTGTTATAGGCTGATGATATCACTACCACCAATGTGACCCTCAAGGGGCAGAATGCCACCCACTGTGATGTTGCGATGGTTGGCTGTGGGAGGAATTGAATCCAACCATTGCCAACCAGGACTGAAATAACAGGAAAAACATGTACAGAAGTCTATTTTAATAAATAATTCACAAAATATAATTCACAAAATACAACCTATCTCCATGATCATAAAGGGAATTTGTACTGCTGCCCTGGATATAGGTGTCCAACCTTCATACTCCAGCAAGACTATACACAGGCCACTTACAGAGCTGAGTCATTGGCCAAACTACCTCAGGCCTACTTCTCACTTCTCTCTGTCTCTCAGTCTGAGTATGTCTTTCAGTGTTCCTTTATCCACAGTATCACACAAAGTATTATTTTCACATATGCAAACACACACACACACACACACACACACACACACACACACACACACTTCCCATAGAAGGCTGGCAAAAATTTCCAATCCCCCTCATCTTTCTTCCTTGCATAATAGTGCTGCCACTACAAAATAAACTCTAGTGGCAATGTTGCAGATGAATGGATCCAAACTCGAGATCCTTCAAAAACTTTAATAAAAGTCTTGATTGAATGCTTCATCCAACACGGGACTTCATCAGAATAGTCAGTTCATCAGTACTGCCACTACCCCAGAATAGCCAGGAATTTCCAGTTACTTGCTGCTCTTATTAAGTAAGCTAGATCTAAATGCACCAAATAACACTCTTAGATATATGCTCCACAACTTATTAACCAACAGGTAAATAATCATTGCACTATACTCGGATAAGTAGCAATATATAAATAAGTATATAATGGATGCACACCTCTTAAGTGTACATATGTTTGCAGAATGTCCAGATTTTGCTTCATGTTTTAGCCTGTTATGTATAAAACTGTGGTTTTCTGGTAAATTATTGCCAAATCTTTGAGGACTGAAGTCAGAATATAATGACAGACTTTTGAGATTCAGATTTCATACCCTTCAGAAAACTCATGCTAATGCAAAACCTGCCACTCTATTAGCTTTCTAAGTTTGTAAGAGCAATATTTAAAAACTGTCCCTATTTTTGTCCCCCCATTATTTATGGCTTTGAACAGATTTCTTAGTCTAAGAGGTTGAAAGCTATGACTGGATAAGAGTCAGAGGAGCTTAAAGGTTAAAAAATTTGCTTTAATAATGAAAACAATGCAAACACAGATTATAATATATGTAGGTTGGTACATAAAGGGAAATAAAGTAGACAGAATGCATATAGAAACACCTAAGTTCTGGATACCCAAGTCTCCTGGCTACCTCTTATTGCAGAAATACTGTCCCTAATTGTCATAAGCTAGAGAAATTAACTAATACTCACAGATAGGTCTACCACAACCAAAACAGTATCCAAGATTATTTTTGCATAGCATAGCATATAGTTATATACAATGTATTTTTCTTCTGCTCCCAAAGCTCATTACATGACATTTTTCTGTTGCTGTTCTTGAGAAACACAAGTAGTGAGATCAGTTTTACTAATTGTCATAGCAGTGTTCCTCAATCACCTCAGTTCTGTAACAATAGCATTTGCCAGTACATATCCACATATGCTTCCTTCCCTTGGCTCCATTCCCTTGTGGCTTAGTGATATTGCACGTCATTAAGACCATCAGCAATTAACATCTCAAAAGACCATTTCTTTTCTTTTTTTCTTTATTTTGTTACATTCACAAGAGAAGACAGCAAGTATAGAGATCCAACATACATCAAAAGACATACCCTGTTTTTGTGTTTACAAAGACAAAAATCAGAAATTCATAAGCTGTATGGAACAAACACACTGACTGCAGATGAACAAGAAAGACACTACATTTTTACTCAGTTTCTTTTAGCCTGCCATTATCCCCGGTATCCTGGGGATATGAAAAGTCAGTGTAGAGGTGTTGCTCTTTCTTATTTAGTACCATGCCAACAGTAAATGTAGAAATTAGTGTCAATAATTTCAGTGAATCAGAACTGCTCTTGCTGGCAAAAAAAACCCCATTTAACAGCATGCTATACATCCTTCTCAAATTTACAGATTTTTGCAGAATATCCAGATTTTTATCTCATATTTTTATACATAGGTTCATAGATTATATCAGGCCAGCTGCCCTTGTGGGTCATTCTAAGCCTTGCCAATTAGCTCATGTGAGAATGAAACCCTGCACTTT
Organism: Protopterus annectens; assembly: GCF_019279795.1. NCBI lineage: Eukaryota > Metazoa > Chordata > Ceratodontiformes > Protopteridae > Protopterus > Protopterus annectens. The sequence goes on along the minus strand of NC_056731.1, from coordinate 876,400,985 downwards.
GTGTTTGTAATCTAAACACCTTAATCATTATTCCAACCGCACACTGTTTCTCATAAAATTGTGGCTTTCTGGCAAATCATTGAGAGTTGAAGTCAGAAAATAATGGCAGACATTTGAGTTTTAGACTTTGTATCATTCAGAAAATACATGCTAATGCAAAATTGGTTATTCTATCAACATTCTTAAGTTTGTAAGAGCAATATTTAAAAAGTGCCTCTATGTTTAGAACTTTGTCTCTTCATTATTTATGGCTTTGTCCAGATTTCTTGCCCTAAGAGCTTGAGAGGTATGCTGCTATAGTATAACATTAGCCATGACACCCATTTGCATTACATCTCAAAAAGCATAGAAAAGTTTCAAAATAGTAACCATCTACTTGGACTAAGGCTCCAGCTTGAAAACTGTCAGTTTACTTGGAATATTCTTTGAACAAGATACTATAAAGCATTTGTAATTGGAGTAACCTACTGGAGTAGACTTTGTCAAAAAATAGAGTATTCCCCCTTTTTTGAGTTATGGGGACTTCAGAGACAATAAGTAGCAAAGACTATGGAAGTGTGGTTGTCGTCATTAAAGGGAGAGATGGTATGGGGCTTATGCTTTAATTTCGTACACTTGCCTATTTGCAGTCTTCTGCTCACTTTCGTATTACTTATGAGATTTACTATTTTTAGAACTCGGAGGTCAGTGTAGCAAATATGGCATATAGCACAGAGCAGTATTGCACTCAGCAGGTGTGGCAGTTAAGCTCAGAGGATTAAGTCAATAATCTGCTAGTATACATTGTATAGTAGTCATAGATGAGTTCCTGAGTTTCCATTTACCTACAGCATTGGTCCAGCTATGAAAGTAGCCACAACCTGATTAACAAATATTATACTAAGAAAATAGTGTTCTGTATTTCTCTCATGCATGAACTCTTGCTGCGCATCTCTAAGTTGCAAATATTAATAAAATATAAAGTGAAATACAGCCCAGTAATATTCTCGGTAAAGGAACACAAAGTCAACAGACATATACGCAATTATCTATTTCGTTTCTGTTAGACTTTTGGTCTGACAAAATTCTAAACTATCAAACTGTCAATGTAAAGGTGATGGTCCTCTTCTTATACTAATATTTTGCATAGATTAAATACTCTATCTTTATTTACTTTATATGTGTTTAAATTGGAAAACAAAATTGTTGGATTTTTATAAAGTGAAATTGCATTACAACAAGGTATTAAACTGATGGTTGTCCAATCATAGCAACAAGATAAATCCTCAAATGAATCCATAATTACAGTCTCATTCTCCAAAACCAATAAAACTTGTGAATATCAGAAATTGTTTCCATAATTTAGGATTCAGTCCTATTCTCCAGGAATTGTCTATTTGGAATTGGTATTTACTTTCATGACTGCTTGTTTCACCTAGTTAATCTGGTTTCCTTCTGCCTTTCAAAAAAGTGTCCATATTGTTTGGATACTTTAGCCTTATCGTTACACTTGTGACAGTAAATGAAAAGGGTCCTAAAGAGACACGCTATTTATACAGTTAACAAATTTTCTAAATAAACAAGAATCACTTCCAAGAGATACAGGCTTCCAAAGAAACATTTTTCATGTTTCCTGGTTTACAAGCCAATATCATTTCTTATTTTTCATGGGTCATCTTCTCCTAGTTCATTTAATTCATTTATTTTATTCTAATGGGCAATGAGGTTTCCCTTTTACATGGAAGGCAAGAACAGATTAAATCTCCTGATAAAATCAAAACAACAAAGAAGAGCATTCTAAAGCAAAATACATTTCACAAGACGACCAGAGTGAAACAGACTATTTATGAGGACTCAGATAAAAAGGTATGCAGGGCAAAGCCAAGTTTGTGTGTGTGTGTGTGTGTGTGTGTGTGTGTGTGTGTGTGTGTGTGTGTGTACACACACATCACAAAAAGGCAAACAAATAATAATAATAGCCACTTTTAATCTTGTGGGAAAATAGCTTTTATCAGTGCCTTTCCATGATTCTTTTCAACCTCTTAGTCTCTGTGCTCCTCTTTCATACATCAGGAGATTTAATAATGTGGAATGAATGGGCAGATCATCCTATCTATAGGTAGGTTTGAAGTAAAATGTGGACTGCACTTTTCTAAGCATTTAAGGGCTTCATACAGCCAATGGCTAGATGAGGTAAGAAGCTGAAACAAGATGTGGTAAAAGAAATGACAAACTTATTCTTGTGTCTGTAATGGAGGAGAGAGTATCCTATAACAAATGAGACAAAACTGAACAATATTTAAAAGCAGACCCCAAGGAGTTTTAAAGAAGACTTACTGATAATGTTAGCTGCATATATGCAAATAGTGTTTACCTGAATGCCATTTTATGTGTGTGTGAGAAAAGGAGTAATGCTGATTCATTTTCCATTCTTACATATTTTTTCTCTTTTATATTTCTACAGAGGTATTTGAGAGTGCAAGACATGTTTTTGAAGACTTCAAAATACAAATTGAAGTCTCATCTACTTCCTCTGTTTGCTACAAGAGACAATTATAAACCAGTTTTGTTGACTGAGGAAAGCGTTATAGTATAAAATGAAAACTAAATATGCCTCATGAAGAAAGGCAGTGTGATGGAGGACCAAAATACTCTGTGAATCCACCAGTAGGAAATGGGAGTTGATTCATTCTGTCTCTAGCTGGTATAGGCAGGTCCCTCTTGTGCTGGTACTGACCTGCAGACAACACTACTTGTACAGGACACCTTATAAGTTGAACATTGAACCATACAGGGCTACTGTTTTACGGTTGGTGATATGGCTTATTGGTCTCACTTTTAACAGCCTTACCTGGAAAAGAGTTAATTGCACACATATCATATCTGTGTGTTACATTTTTGAGTAGGAAGTAACTTTTAATTGCCACTGGCAATGAATATGCCTAGGTTACAGATTTGACTGTATACCAGTTTGCATCTGAAATTGTAATTCAGACATAAAATGCAATGGAACAAAAAGCTAATGTATTCATTTGTTGATCTCCTGAGTACTGAATGGTGATAATGCTAATGCAATTCATACCAAAGAATGCAGCAGATCAAATATGTGCTTTACTTATCTGCTGATCTCTTGGCTATTGAAATGCTGTGTTTATGGATGTATCAGATTAGGTAATGTCGAGTATTATCTCATCAGTCATACCAGATGCGAAGGACACTTTCCATTTTGTGGGACAGTGGGTCATAAATGGATCGTGGCTGAGGCGGCTATCGGACTCCACACTAAACTGTATTTATAAAAGACAGAATAATTTACACTAGTAAGAGAGAAAGCTGCAACTGCTCTACTTTTTGTTTGCCTTCTAACAGATGTAAATCTCAAGAAAACAGTTTTGGTGCTAAATAATGTGTTAAAGAAGCTTGATTACTTGAATAATGATCGCAATATCGCAATATCTACAAGAACTGGACAGCTGGCTCAAACTAAAATCTATTAGCAGAGTTGCTTGAGGAGGATTGTGGTGACTCAAGAGGTCACCAGTAGTTTATAATATTCAACCTTTCCAAGATGCATCAGTCCTGATGTAGGGACAGAAGGGCAGAGTCTACAACAGGAGGGCTAGAATGCAATTTGTTTACCACTCAAAGAAAAACAAAAAACTTAAATTGAATTTGCATAGCTAGATCGCTAGATAAATAGACACTTGCCCCTAACCCATTATTTGTTACTCAAAACACAAATTTATATAAACACTGAAAATGAAAACTATATCCCACTGTGGATGTATATGTACTCACCGCATTGTATCTGCTGCTCAGTTTAATCACCTCTGTGCTTACCAGTACCCAGAGAAAAGGTAAATTCTTTTTTATGCAAAAAACCCCCAAAAAAAACAACAAAGTTATCTTGTATGTTTGTTCCTCACTGAATTTGAGGAAAAAGTGTTTCAATTTGTATAATTGAGGTCTATGTTTTGATGGAAGATTTTTTTTTTCTTTTTAATTTTATCTACTTACCTGTACAAACTACACTTTGCTAAAATTATTTTGGAAGCAAAATTTCAATTGAGTTTGCAAGCTGATGGCAGATTTCACTCTGAAGCCCACATAGTTTCATTTAAATGACAAAATGTTGTTTTGTGCATATTTTACTTAATTTGCTGATTCTTGCTTTATAATTGCTCCTGGATGCTTAACATTTTCTAGCCATATAATTACTTTTAATTTCAGAAATAGATACTGATGATACTTTGGAATATGCTGCCATATGTTCAGATAAATACTTTTATAGCCAGGAAAAATGTAGCACAATGTAACATCTGCATAAATAACTCTGATATACTTTACTGAGTGGCAGCATATGCATATTATTCTTCTGGTAAAGTATACTTTTACTTGAGTGATGCAGAATCTTATTTTAATATCCTACAGACTTTATACAATTTTTTAGAAATCTGAAAAATTCTTTGGAAAACACAACTACAACCAGATCTGTCACTGTGGCCATCTGGATACATACAGTTAAAGATGTTCTGAGGACCTTTTTTGCTTCAGCATTTGAGAATTTCCTTTTAATATCATACTCTTAACAAAATTAAACTTTTTGCAACAGACGCATGCAGCAGAGGTTTCTGATGTTTTGTGATGAGACTCCTTCTTATGCAGAATTTTGAATAATATTTTATAATTTAACATGGGGTTATGTTGAAAGTGTAAACTGGGAAATGTTATCTATTCCCAAAACAATATCAGTAAGTGATTTATGTCAGAATAAGAACATTTCTGAATTCTCTAAATCTGTGAATCAGTTATGCTTGTGGAACTTATAAGATGCTTGAGTCTTAGTTTCTCAGCAAATTTTGTATAAGCAGTTCTCTATTTTGTATAATACCTTTTTAGCATATGTAGTAATTTTGTCAGTTTTGATATATGTAGCTCTCTTGAATTTTATGTATGTAAGCATTATACAGAAAAAATGTAATGTTAAAAGTTTTGAAAAAATATATTTGTTCCTACAGTTTTATAAAGTTGACTGCTAAAAACAATTTATATGTCTCTGTTTTTAAGATTTGACAGAGTTCATAAAGCTCAGTCCCCTTTTTAGACCTTCTGAATACAAATGCTTCCCAAAAGGAACGGGCAAGTAAGACAGCTGAATATGGTGATTTGTATTTGATGTTGACAAGTATAACACGATGACTATCATGTAGGTTGCTTTTGTGGTATTATCAATCGCTAATCTATGTGTGTTCATTGTCAAGGAGCACTCTCTTTTTCTTAGGAGCATCTGAAAGACACAGACACAGACACAGACACTCCTCTGCATCCTCCCATGTGGGGAGCAAGCCCCCAGCATGCTTGAACTTTTCATAGTTTCAAGTTGAGATTGAAGGGATCAAACCCAGGACTACATGATAAAACTGCTTAGCAACTCATAGTTGTAACTTGCTCTATCAATTATTAATTACATCTCCGGTAAGAGATGTAAGATGTTCATGGTTTGTACATCTTAATACTTATTTATTTGATATAAATATTCTATAGGTTTCACTCTTCCTTTCATGATATTTAGTTCTGATTGTAAAGAAGGTGAAATATTTACGTGATCATTGGATTATGATATCAACAAGTTTCATATTGGGTGACAGAAAATCATCTATCTATAGAGCATGTAAAAAAGCAAAATCATCATTTATTTAAGGTACATGGGGAAAAGTTATTTTTTTAAACTTTAAATCACAGGTAACATCAAGCTACTTTGTGTAGCAAGAGTGCAATGAAGAACAGAAAATTTACTAATAACTTATTTTTTTATCTATAGCTTATTACTCCTGACATGGCTTGCTTAGAAACAGCCTAACATTTGATTATACAATGGGAGTGCAATGTCTCTGGCAGTGTACTATCCACTGGCATAGTTCATGGTTCAGACCCCATTCAGAACAACAAAACTCAGTGTTACTCTTTGAAGCAAAACATTTGTTAATCCACCTACCTGCAAAACACGCTCCATATGTTCCTGAAAAATACACCAAGATTAAAAATAGGTGCTGGCACTATGCTACTAGTGAAAAAGAATTTCAAATGCCACTTTGAAAACTCACCTAAATAGCTTTTAAGACGGTTAAAAAAAAAAGTAACAAAATGAAAGATAGTACTATATATAATGTCCCATTCCCTCCCTGTTGATAGACCCACTAGAAAGCTACAGAAAATTCAAAATATATCATGAAGGAGCAATTTTATATTAAAAAGAAATTTCAATATAGATTACACTCCCCTCTGAAAAAAAAAAAACAAAACAAATCAATTAGTTCTGTGGTCAGAGGTCATGGATTGACAATGTAAATGTTTCTAGAAGGTTATAGAGATTGCTTAATTTGATAAGGCTTCGACCCTCAAAATGTTGCCTACATTGACATACTTCTGCTGTGAGAGGGCAATGAAAACACTGACACCCACAGGACACCAGATAGCAAGATGCCACACACTGTGATGGCAGGATGGATGACTGGCACTAATGGGGTTTGAATCCTACTGCTAGCAATTGAGGATGAAATAATAGCAAAAAAGTACCCAAGTCTGTTTCAATAATTAATTCAAGAAATACACAAAGGGAATATGCACTACTGTCTTGACTATGGACTTCCTACACCAAACACCCAGACTTGATTGCAGAGAGCTAAGTACTTGGTTTAGCAACCCCATGCCCTTTTCTCACTGCTGTATCTGTGGACCAGTGTTTTCCATTACCTCTTTATATATTGTAACCATCTTTCACACAATTCATTATTTACACACACACACACACACACACACACACACACACACACACACACACACACACACACACACACACATATACACACACACACACCTCCGAGAAGGCTTGCAGAATTCTCAACTTTCCCATGGTTTTCTTCCTGGCATTCCACCATCATAGAATAGCTAGGGACTTCGGCTCCCTGCTGTTCTAAAATTAAGACAAATATGAAATCATACCAATTAATGTCTTTCACTGGTAATATCACTAAGCAATGTAATGAGATATATTTGGCATGTAGCTTATTTACCCTCTTCATGGATAAAGATGACTGTAGAAATATAATGTATAAATAATAGCTATAAGCCATGAAAGCTTAAATGTTAATAAATAAACTCTACTTCAAAACTAGTGCAAATACAGTTTAAAGTATATGTAGATACACACAACCCCCCCCCCCCCACACACACACACACATTAGATAAAGGGAAATACAAATACAGAATGCAAGCAAAAAAAAAATAGTTCCAGATACCTACTTTCTCTGACTAGTTTGTACTGTAGAAATACTGCCCCTAAGTTAGATAAAATAATAGCTAGTACTTGCACATGGATCCATGACAAAAAGGCAGCAACTTATTCCGTCTCATAGCATAGCACAGGGCACAACTACATACTATGGTTTTCATTGATTTCATTGTTCATCACATGACATCCTCTTCATATTGACTACACCATTGTAACTGTGATATGCAATTAATTAAACCCATAAGAGATTGCAGCAATTATATCTCAAAAACAGAGAGAGTGAGAGAAAGTCAGTTCCCTTTATCTTGTTTTGTTATTTTCACAAGGGAAGACTACAATTCTGGACAAGCATCATACTTCTAAAGATTTCCTGTCATTTTATATTCAAAAAAGGCAAGAGTCACAAAATCACACATTCCTAAGTTATGAGAACAAAGACATTGATTGCAGGTGAATGTAAAAAATACATTACATTTTAACATAGTTTCTTTTAGGCTGTTATTATCCTGATATCACACCGATATCACAATTGCTACAACATTTCAAGAAGTTCATCTCTACAGCTGTTGACTCCCCTGCCAAGCAACTCATACCCAAAATACTATAGACTCCAGCATTCTCAGTGAATATTACCATCTGCCACACTCTACCTTCAAGCAATATGAACTAAAATATCATTTAAAAGAGTTGAGCAGCTAGGTGAAAAATTGGGAAAAAAACACAACCTTATATCCATCTCTCCTTTGGACTATGTCACTCTTTATAATTTAACTCTTATTTTATACCATTAACTATTCATTTACTCTTTATTAACTTATTAACTACCAATGTAGTTTTAGAATAATTTAAATATGCACTACTTATTTATAGTGCCACTATAGTCACTTCAAGACCCATCCCTATCCTTTGCTCTCTAATAAATGTACTTGAAAAGCTCCTTTGTGCAGAAATGCTTGAACGTATTAACAAATACAGTCTTCTTACTGATCCACAACATGGGTTCAAAGAAGAGCACAGCAATCATACCGCTCTATACACAGTTGCGGACAACACACATACTAGTATGGCCAAGGACCATCTCATGAGTAGATTTTTTACTGATATTACAACGCCATTTGGGGCATTTGAGTGTTAATCATAAGATTTTCCAGCAAAATTTCAGACTCTGCCTTTAGTTCTAGTCTAGTGAATTGCCTATGTGACTATCTATCGAATAGAACAGTCAACATTACGAATGAAAATATTGCCTTGCAATGCAGTACTTATACATCAGATGTCTGATAGGGACCCAACTAGGGCCCCTTCTTTTCTCTCTGTACATAAATAACATCACATCTAGCATTCCTCCTAATGTCACTATACCCTATATAAATTGCACTCATCTTCACAGACTTGCTCCATTCTTAAGCATGACGGAGGAACAACTACCCAGAGGTTTGCACACCCTTAAGTTTTTTTTCATTTTATGGAAAATAATGGCAGTTATTTTGGCTATATTATTGACAGAATTTGAAAGCTTGGGACTTGAAAACATATATCAGCATGCATATGTTGAAAATAAATCTAAAACCTGCTTTAATATGATGTTCTAAGGCAATATAGTAAGAGATATAAATGAAAAATGGTGCTATGATGTAATTTATATAGACTTAATTTCACCCTTTGATAGTGCCATATGCAAAACACTGATCAACAAATCTAGAACAACTAAATACTGATGTAATCTTGATAATATAGGTAGCTGCATGACTTACAAATAAGGCATGGTAAGTATCATAAAGCAATTAACAGGTGAACTTTTAGGTTACAGTCAAGGTGTCCTATGAGGCTCTGCCCCAGGCCCATATTTGATAAGGATGCATCTTTCAAATCAATGTTTTTTTTATCTGAGGTGTTCTACAGTCTGCATGCAGATCACTTGAAAATGGATGAACTAATATGTGTTTTTTAGACAGGGCATGTTTGCAAAAGAGCTTGACTAAATTGACCATTTATGCACAGAATAATAATATGCTGATAAATCCATCAAAAACTAGTCATATGAGATTTGAGATATAGATTGAAAGGTGAATTTTGAATATATCACACAGTGATTGAAACAGTAGATTCATTTAAGGACCAGGGTATATGGGTGGATACAGCTTTTACTTCTAAGCACATAAACCAATTGGTTAATGATATTTATAGAGCTAAAGGAAACCAGAACTGATGAAATCATTGTTTACAAGTTGCATTACACCAAAACTAGAGTATAGAATAAAAATATGGACAATTTGTAAGAAAACAAGCATGAGTAAATGTGTAAAGAGTACAGGATAAATATACCAAGGGCAGCATCCATGTATGTGGAAATTTAAGTAATTATGAAAGACTAAAATATCTGAACTTGTACAGAGTCCCATCTAGATATTTAAGAGGAGACCTTATTACATATATAGGGCATTTATAGAAAACTACCTTTGGGAATGTTTGAGGTTATCAAAAGGTAGCACAGAATCATCAGACAAGCTATGCAGAAGACTACATAGGAATGAAAATGTACTAACTGTTTTTTTGAGAGAGAAGCTGATGCAGGGAATAAACTAGCAAATTATATTAAAGCAGTACTAGATATTTTTAAGAAAAACGTGGGCACCTATAAATGAAATAACTGTTATAGTTCATGGGCATTATTGCCTGTGTCAGAAATATTTGTATATATGCATGGATGTATGTAAATAAGCATGCATGTATGTAATTAAATACAGATTACTCACATAATTGCAAATGGTTCATTGCAAAAAAACTCCCAGTAAACTGAACTAAAACTGTAACCATGCTCTTTATGTCCATTAATAATCTTAAAGCCAGCAGTTCTGTATGCATTAGTGATCTCAGCAAAGGTTTAGTTAAATGAGCAGAAACCTAACATACCAAGGACTACAAATGGGTGTGCTGCTAGCTCTTACTACTCACACAGAACTGATAGTTAATTGACTATCAAAAACAACTCAACTCCTCTTAAAATATATCAAATCACCTGATAGTAGGATCAGGAAGAGCAGTATGAATTAATGCAGAGCCCCCACCCCAAATTCAGTACAGACTCCTCTTATTAGTACTAACATTCTACAGACAATAAACAAAATGCCCTGCTGCATTAACTTCTACTCATGATATGAACATAATTTCTCCACCTCAGTGAGGAGATTCCCTGTGACAGCTATAGCAATCTTCCTTCTATCAACATTTACCTTTAAGCTTATATCTAATAAATACCATCACTCTCTTTTTCATATATGATCTATAAAAAGACATTACCCTCTGCTACCTTAGGGACTTATTTTTATTTATTTATTTAATATACGATAACTGTCTAGGTAGGCTAGTCTGCTGGCCTGTTCCCACCATGACTTGAGCTCCATGAGCAGCAAATACACTAGTTTTTGTGGTAGTGAATCAATATATACTTTATCAGGATTTACATATATATATGTATATATATATATATATATATATAAGCGGTACACAGTCTATCATAGATTTACAACATGCTAGGATGTACATAGGTTCATAGGTTCATACTAGGCTATCTGCCCTAGGGCATTTATAAGCCTAGCCAGTGTGTTTGGCTTTCACCACCAATTTTAAATTAATTTTGCTATGCCCTTTTTCGAGGTTAGTATACTGTGCCTCTGTCTAACAGTGACACAGAAGTGATACCCGGGGTAAACCTATGATCTCCCATCCCTCATCAAGATTCCTGTTGAAGAGAGTCAATGAGGGACTCTACCTAACCTGGACTGGGATTTTATTCCAGAGTGAAGGGAGCCTCTGGGTTATGAATCTGTCCCTCCAGCATGTCCTACTTATTTCAGTGCTGAGGTTCAAGTCTCTCGAGCGCGTAACTCGATGGGATTTGGATTTTCTGAGGTGCAGCATGTCCATTAGTAGTTTAGCACAGAAGAAAAATTAATTATTTAGAGGATAGGAAGTATATTGGGATAATGATCATTTCAATATATATTTACTATAAAAAGAGCACCATTGCATTTATTTATTAAAGTGATAGCTACAATGTATTGGCTAACTTGACTTCAACCCAGAATATATGACATTAACCATTGTCAATAAAACAGCTGCATTTACATTATGTCTGGAAGCGATCTTTAATTCCTTTGTTAAGTTGTGTAGTAGTTTCTTGAATTTTATCTTCAGTAGGAAGGTGGTTCCAGGTGGAGGGTCCCAGTATAGAGAAGGCTTTTTATTCTACAGTAATTTTAAACAGAGGGCAGATTAGGCTGAGACTGCCACCCTGGGAGCTTCTGAGATCATAGCTGCTTTCCTTCATACTAATTTGATGTTTAAGTTGTGGACAGTAACCCTGATTTTTGTGTCTCAAAGTTTTCTTGTATTTTCAAGAAGCTTACAATAGTGTGTAAGAGGGTCTGACAAAAGGATGAATCTACTATGAATCCTGCTCTTTATCACTTGAATTATATTGGTATTCTGAGATGAATGCAGCACCAGAAAAGGGAGATCACATTCCAGCTTAGGTAATCGAATATTTTACCTACTCTTACTATGGGTAACAGAAGATGGCTTATTTTGTAACAGGGTTTTAGCTGGGTTAGAACTTTAGTACTTGTGACATATATATGTGCTGCAAGGGAGAGAGATCAGTTGAATCTAGGAACTAGATACTTCTGTTCAGTGACATTAGAAATGATATTCTCTTTCTGGTCTGATATTTGTAAGGGTGATATAGTAGGAACTTTCTTTGCTGTGGAGAAGACTATAATATTGGTTTTCTCATGGTTAATTAGTAACTTGGAGATGGGCCAGCTACAAAGCAGGTCAACGTTATCCTACAATTTGTTTTGTAGGTCAGTGTGTTTTTTACTGGATTGCAGTACTAGAACATTATTTATATACATCACTAAGCTAAGGTTTGGGAGATCATTTGCAAAGTGAAAGAAAAGCAGTAGGCCTAGTCCAGATCTTTGGGGTACATCGGTGTTAAGAGTACCAAAAGAGAAAGTAGAGCTATTGTACTACACCTGGAAGGTTCTGTCTTAAAGATAGCTCAAAAACCATTGAATTGTTTTCTCAGCAAAACTGAGTCTTTTAATTTTAAGAAGCAAATCATCATTAGCAGTTTCAAAGGCCCTTGTCATGCCAAGAAATGCTAGCTGGGTTATATCGGCTAGACTTATAAGGACTCAAGTTGTTAGCCTAGTAATCTCATATGAGCCTATGAACCTATGAGCTGTAATTAGGCCTTCATTTATTTTGCATTAAATGTTATCTGTTGCCATTATAAGTGCTGTAAATGTAATAAAGATGTTACAAAAGACACGTTGCGCATCATGGAATAAACCATAATTATTAATGTGGCTAAGTAATTGTTTGTGGCAAAGGTTTTCAAATATTTTTTTGTTGTAGAACAGAGACTGGAATGGGCCTGTAATATTTTAGTCCATTGGGTACAGAAAATTGGAGAAGGGTGATTATTTCATAGTGCTTGAAATCTGAGGGTATGGTGGCTGATATCAGGTTGAACATAAAAGTAAGTGGTTTGGCTATTGTATTATCAGCTGTTGTTGTTGTTATTGTGTCTTTTTGCTTATCCCGGTTAGGGGTCGCCACAGCGGAACTCCGGTCTGCTAATGTTTGGTAGTGGATTTTTATATGCCGAGTTACCAGCCCTGATGCACAACCTTCAACGAAGGCATGCCCATTCACACATGCCTCCACACAGAAGACACTCTAGCTGAGAATCGAATGGGACAACGTCTTGCTGTGAGGCAACAACACTACCGCAGCAACACTACCGCGGCTATTGTATTATCAGTCAGTCTTCAAAATATGTAGGCTGGAGCTTAATAACCTGTGTTATTTAGATTCAGAAGTAGAGACACAGATATTTGAAAGAAATGAAAGGGTGGTGTAAAAAGAGGCTAGTGTGCATAACTGAGATTGTAATGTATTTTCAAATTGTGATGTACCATGAACATTGGTTTGAAAGTATTTGTTATGCCATTAATAGCAGTTCTGGTTCGATTCTCGGCTGGGGTGCCTTCTGTGCGGAGTCTGCATGTCCTCCCTGTGGTCGCGTGGGTTTCCTCCGGGTGCTCCGGTTTCCTCCCACATTCCCAAAGACATGCTGTAAGTGGATTGGACACTCTAAATTGGCCCTAGGCATGAGTGCGTATGTGTGTGCCTTCTGTGGAAGGTTGGGTGCTGGGCTGGCAACTCAACACCGTAAAACTTCACTGCCAATCATGAGCAGACAGGTGATCCACTGTGGTGACCCCTACCTGGGAAACGCCAAAAGAAGAAGTAGGAAATGGGCATAGTCATTTGCAAAAGTGGGGTGATTTTGGCTTTTTTTTCAGGTTGCTGTTAGAAGTATATGAGTTAGTGACTGTGTGTGTCACCTGCTTTATTTATTTCCAGAATAGCTTAGTTCCCTTTCAAGGACCTCATGTTTGGATAACTCACTGGTAATACAAACTTCTGCTAGCTAGTCACAGCTAACTGGAACCAACTCCTTCAGGAAATCAGAGATGAAGTATCCTATAATCAGGAAAAAATAATAACAACTTAAAGGATCTGTCTCGAATTAACCAGTCCTCCACTTCAAAATTAATAAAAGACAAAGCAAAAAAAGCAGATTGGAATGCAGCCTCACTGTGAAGGTTAAACATATTTGTCCTGGTCCCCTTCAATAAACACATCACAACAAATGACATTTGACAACCTTTATTAAATTTATATAACATGCCTTTGTTCACCAATTCATTAATTACAACTATGCATGATATAATTGATTCTAAACACAAGATAACGTCCTTGTAATGTTAATCAGGGCAGCATACCTACTAACCCTGTGCCAGTAAGCAGCATCCATATCTCTGCTCATTTACTTTACTTATGAAGCACCATCCTTGTAATATTAATCAGGGCAGCGTACCTACTCACCCTGCCCAACAAGCAGCATCCATACCTCTGCTTGCTTACTTTACTAATGAAGCAAAGTCCCATCTCACTTCATACACCATTCCTTGAATTACCTTCCACCAAATAAACACCATCCTTACCTCAGCTTGCTTATCTATTCAGCAAACTTCCCCCAGCTGCTCATTTTCCTTTCCCCAGATCCTTGAAATGCACATCCAGACACCAGAGGGGGAACAGAAGAGGATAAGCCTATCCCTCTTCTCCACCTACCCCCATTGATAAATAACCCTAATCCCCCCAACCCACCAACGAAAAAAGGGAGGGTGGATGTGTAGCAAGTTCACACCAAAAATGTGATTGCTTACCCAGCTACACTAGACTATACCTCTTAAGCCTCTCCCCATCCTTATCTCATTTCCTCCCAACCATCCCTGCCTCCACTTAACCCTTTCACCTCCCCAACCCACTTAACTCTCCTTAATAGCAACCTAACCCCACCCATGAAGATGTCCCGAGACAACTTGGTTTGTTGCCAAACTTCATTTGTCCCGGTTCCCTTCAATAAACACATCACACCAAATGACATTTGACGACCTCTATTAAATTTTCATAACATAGTTTTGTTCACCAATTCATTAATTACAACTCTGCATAAAATAATTGATTCTAAACACAGCATAACATCCTTGTAATGTTAATCAGGGCAGCATAGCTACTCACCCTGCCCAACATGCATGGTCCATACCTCTGCTCGCTTCTTTACTTATGAAGCAGCGTCCCATCTCACTTCAGGCACCATTCCTTGAATTACCTTCCACCAAATAAGCAGCATCATTACCTCAGCTTGCTTATCTATTCAGCAAGCTTCCTCCAGCTACTCATTTTCCTTTTCCCAGATCCTTGAAATGAACATCCAGACATCAGAGGGGGAACAGAAGAGGGCAAGCCTATCCCTCGTCTCTGCCAACCAGCCTGACCAGGCTGTTCCCCCTCCCTTCTACCCAAATTGTTCAACCCACTTCCCATAAAGGGAAGGGTCAAGCCAAACATAATTCGGTGTACCCATCATCTGTAAAGCACCTTAGAATCCCATCGCAAACCCACCTTGCCACACCATCACTGAAACACACCCTAATGAAACTAAATAAAGTAGGATTACCATGACCCCACTGTACCACCGAAACATCCACACCAAGAGAATACATACCCTTTTAACCCATTACTGTAGGGAATGGTCTAACTCCAAAACTGTAATGTCCTAACCTTAGATGGCAGAAAACCAGCACCCCTTGACCCAGTTCCTGAAAACACACCTATGCTCATCACACACTTCATTGGCCCTTCCCCCATATGCGGTTCAAATAAATGGATGAGTGACTATAACCACCCCAAGTTTACAAGAAAGCAAGGATTGAACTTAACCGGCTTGCAAGAGCCATAGGGCTGTAGCCTAGTAAGTTCCTGTGCTCCTATGAATGTCGTGACTCTACTCATTCCGTGGGATCCCCAGGCTCCCCATGAACTATCCGAAAGTTTTCACCTTGGCCCCCCTACCTACCTCTTCCTTACTTGCCCCCTCTACCAATGCAATTACCAGCTTCCACTAATTAAACACAGAACTCTAACATGCCTTATCAAGGTGGTTACTCAGACCCCTCCTTGTGCCCCATTCCAGTGTCAAGAACATCCATCCTATCAAAACCTCACCTTTCAAATCCCCTTTTCAAGCCACCACATGATGGCTTTTGCACTTCAGCAATCTGCAAAGAAAAAAAACGCAATAAATTCTATGTGCACACATACCAATAATTACTTAACATGGAAGCACTAATGAGGATCCCTGCCACCTCATCAAGTGTTTGCCAAACTCTGCACCAAAGTATGGCACCAACCCCCCCCCTTTTTTTTGTTTACTATGACTTATATCCCCTTGACAAGAGTGATAAGTGCTACCCGCAGAAAAGAGTTGAACTTGTCTAGCTTGTAACCATTCCCGAGCCAGTAGCCTAATAACTTCCTATGATGCTAAGAGTGCTGTGACTCGACTCCACCTACCTGAACCCCGTCCACATTGACGTGCCTTCATGAGCACTAAATAAAATGCCTTACCTGTAACCTCATCAAGCCCACTGCAGGAATCCAAACACTTACCTATGGCCAATGGCTGTTGTTCTCTTTTACTATTGAATGGAAATGCCCAAAAGCAGGAACAACTTTCAATGTTAAACTAACATACTGAATGGTTAATATAACAAATTGTACAACCAATTAACCCCAAGATCACATACTCAAATGCCTGTCCTTCTCTGACTAGCAGTATAAGTCCTCTACCAACTCAACAACTTTGAAATCCACTTACTTCTGTCATTAACTGCTGCCCACTTGTGTTCCCCATGTGTGACTTCCTCCCTCACCACTGCTTCCATCATCTGCGAATTCACTGTGTATCGCCACAACTTGGCACACCACCATCTACAAAGAAAAGGACAAAAGTAAACCCCCTAATATGTAATGGGAAGGCTCCACTTTATACCCACATGTTCCAAATTACAGCCACAGTATTCCAAGACCCCATCTGCAAGAAAAAAAAGTCATGTAAATCATCCAAAATACATAACACACATTCCAAGACATCTTCCAGGACAACCTGTCCTGCCAACCCGAGAAGGAATACACCACCACCACTCACATCTATGACAAAACAGCCATAACTGCAGCTATGCTTCCAATGCCCCCATCAAATACCCAAGATAAATTTAATTACCAGTCGAGTATGTTGAAACTAAAACCCACACATGAAGGGACTTATCAATATCCACAACCCATGTAACCTTGCGATTCCAGGCCATATCAATTAGCGCCATGTATACGTCAAACTAACTTATATTGTAAAACCATCTGCCTAGCTCTTAACCTTCCATCTCCAGATGAGGCACACTAACCAATATAATATGAAACAAATGGACACAATGCAGCAAACTTAATAGCTGACTAGCAGCTTTACAAAATACAATCAGGTAGTATATTAAATATTCCTCTTACAAACTTAAAAGGTTGATAGAACAGGTTGCGGTACCATGGATATTCAGAATGGAAAAGGGGGGGTATGCATAGCAGGAACTCAGTGTCTGTGCTACCTACATTTAACATTTAACTTGTTACATTTCTTAACTGCCTACTCCTACTTAAACTATATTCCCCACATCATACCATTACTTACTAACTTCAGCCCCAGTGTCAGTCTTTATCCTCCCTCATGTCTGTATTTTCTAACTTCAGCCTTTAATCATTTGCCACTAATTTGTCAGAAAGCCACCATTTAATGACAATGGACCAAATCTATAAGGCAAAATTCTGTACAGATGAGATCCATGCCGCACCACATCACCCTGGTGACCAAAAGCAAATCACTCCACTGTGGAATTCCACAGACCAAAATGAGACCAAACCTAGTTCCATATGGGTAAAGGAGCCCCCAATATTGCTGTGCAAAGCATCACCCTGACCCCGTTCTGTCGACTTACATCTGAGCTCCACCATAGGGGAAAAACAGCACAGCAGTAACAGCCATTTCCAACAAACTCATCATCCACACCCCTGTTCTTTCCTGTCAAAGCACACCCCAACTAGTGCAAGATATCAGAAAATGGGCACAGGATGGAGCACCCAAAACACTCCTGCTTTTCAAGTGGAACAATGCAACAAAATAATTTATCAATATGTCCAAATGATATTGATAGTCATCATTGCTGTTGTGACAACAAAAACCATTCATAAACCACACCGACCAACACTTTGACAACCCTAACCTCCAACCGTTGTAAAGAATTCCCGCATTTCACAGCAGAACATGAACGAACAAGGAAAGAAATCATCCAGAAAAGAAATGCATACCAAGCTACTCAACATCTACAGAACTGCTGAGATTGGAAGCCACAGAGCACAGCCACCCAACACAGCGCAGCCCATGCTCTCAACAGCACTTCCAAAAACAAATACCACCACAATGACCGTTGTGAGAAAAGACCTTCAAATGACAAAGAAGGCAATCACTAATGAACCAGCAAACCAAATAGAAATGACCAACCCCCCCAACATGGATCACCAAAGAGAACACTGCAAGTAAACCAGCGACTGTCTACCAAGGAAAGAAGGAAGGAAGGAAATGCAACAAAAATCCCAGCACTCACCAAGCAGGTAGTGTCCACGCATCAGTGAATTCCAGCATTGTCCGAATCCCTTACATTCCAAACATTATATAGCCTCTAAATACTGCCTTCTGGCAAGTGATTCAACAAGCTACACACATGTACTGCACAAAAACCCAAACACAAAAGTATGTCCCCCAACCTTGCATTTGGTCGCTTAGCAAACCAATGAGAAAGTTGCCAGAACAACACATCCCATGCTGGCATGAATCCCAGAAGCGTAGGAAGTCCGACACCAAAATCTTTGCAACTGCCAACCTGACCACAAACAATGGGTGCCACCCATGCAAAGGTCTCAAGGATTCCCCACCAATTAATCTGTGAAGGAACCCTGCATGGCTTGCTCCGTCTCAATAAAGGGGCCAAAACATGAGGCAAATGTCAAAACACTTCCAAACCAAAGAGGACCACACAAAGCTGAGGACCAGCACTGCACTAAGATGATCTGACGTTTTATGGGTACTGTCTTGAAAATAAAATGAATTGTATATAAAGATGGAATTGTTAATGGAAGTGAAGTACCTAGCAGTGTAGGACTTTCAGTATTCTGGGCTATTTATCTGAAAAGTGGTAAGGGGATGGATCAGGGTTGTGTAGTTTCTAATGTCTGAGTATCACTGATACTTATCCAGTAAAAAAAAAAAAATAATAATAATTCTAACTAATGCAAAAAAGAAGCAAATGCACAGATCAGGGTGAAAAGTCTTCTGACTTGTTTCTTTGTAGTTTATTGTGGACTGCCATGGAGACTTTAATTTCTGTGTATATACATATTTATCCATGTATACATTTAAATATTTTGTGTGTGTGTGTGTGTGTGTGTGTGTGTGTGCGTGTGTGTGTGCATGTGAGTGTGTGCGTGTGTGCGTGTGTGTGTGTGTGTGTGTGTGTGTGTGTGTGTGTGTGTGTGTGTGTGTGTGTGTAACCACATGCGAGCAGACCTAGCCCCCCGAAACCTCCCCCTCTCCAGACTGCCGCCCCCAACCGACATACCCCTGAACAGCAAAACTCCGACACATCAAAAACGCCAGTACCTTTCTGGCACAATTCCCCAAATGCCTCTCAAACAAGTTCTCTACAAGTGTGCTTACCGAGCTGTTACAAAAAATCAGAAATGCCACACAGACAGCCTGGACTACTCCATCACGCAACAGTCCAGTACATGTGCCTTGCTTTACAAATGACATCTGCAAATTCATTATGACTCCACCAGAAACCCACATCCAAGTATTTCAATACCTAGATTCCAGCATGAACGAAGGATTTATTCACTTGATAGGTCATAACCAAATCACAGGCCTAGAGGAATGCCTGGACACTCCCACCACCCATAAAATTGAAAGCTTTTACTATCACCGAGCATGTGCAGCAACAACAGCTACAGTGCCTTGCTCAAAGCCAAGGAAAGCACTCAGGACTCACCAAGGAAAATACCTCACACTGGGCATGGCACACTGACCCCTCTCAAGAATCCCCTACCTGAGTAGCAGACAAACACAAATAACAGGTGATGGAATCACCTCGCCAGTTCAAGACTCCTCTTTCCTTCTCTTCCCTTTTCTTTCTTTGAAAAAAGCCCCAGACAGACAAGGCACACATTCGCCCCACAGACATAGCACCCCAAACCCGCAGAGAGGCAGGGAACACAGATCAAGCCAGAAAACCAAGACCCACCGAACACACCCGAATGTCCATTGTGCAAGGGAAAACCGGAATTCCATCCCCCAGCAGCACCACCACAGGCAAAGGCAAGACCGCAAGCAAAGAACTCTCCACAAATAAAAGGCTGCCAACAGGAGGAGGCAATTGAATCAGACGCAAAGATCTCCAGACACAACCTACCCACAACCCCAGAGAACCCTCAGCTCCACACCCAAACCAAAGCACCCCACCCAGGCTGCAACACACTGTATCCAACAGTGCCTCTCCCCATAGAGACAGCCACTCTGCAACTACATGCAGCTCCAAAATTCAAGATACTTACTTTTCAATATCACATCCGCCACTCAAAATTGATTTATCTCCTATTCTTATGAGGTGACAGTTCACTGCAACCCCCACAACCAACACCCCAAGGTCTACCTGTCCACCCAAAACACCCACAGGTTATCATGGGCGTACCTTGCCTTTAGCAAGTTCATGCCAAAATGTGATTGCTTACCCAGCTGCACTAGACTAAACCTCTTAAGCCTCTCCCCATTCTTGTCTCATTTCCTCCCAACCATCCCTGCCTCCACTTAACCCTTTCACCTCCCCAACCCACTTAACTCCCCTTAATATCAACCTAACCCCCCCCCCATGAAGATGTCCCAGGACAACTTGGGTTGTTGCCAAACTTCATTTAATCCAAACTTAAAACACCATATAAAAAGAAAAAAAATGCATATAAAACAAGGTAAGCGCTTTCACATCATCAAATAGATCCATCATCAGATCATTAAGTAAATGCCACACAGAACTGATTTAAACATGCAGTTAAGCTACATTACCTGTCAGAAATTACCTATGCAAACTACTAGAGCCCAAATGAGGCTTTAAAGAAACACATTGATTAAGACCATGGCCTTTATCAAAATGCAAGGTAATGGTCCAACACATTTCTACCTGTTCTGTCTTGTTCCTGACGTCACCCAATTGTCTGTTAAAACTCATTAAATATATGACCTGAAAGGCAAAGACATGGGGCAGGATTCACGAAGCCTCCGTGTAAGAGTTATAACTCATACACGGAGGCTGCAGTGAAATGGAGTGATGTCAGCATGCTCTGCATATTCATGAGAGCATGCTGAATCACACTTAAGGCCAACACGGTCCGTGTAAGACAGTAGGGGGCGTGTCCGTAGGCCGAGCCCTGTAAGCGGACACGCCCCCAGAAGAGGAAAAGTACCCAAAGTAAACACCCACGACAGAGTCCACGGAAATGTGAATAAACAGAACACAACACATGTCCCCACAGACTATGAACAGAAAACATATAAATAAACATGTTTTATACTTTTTTTTTAAATTGTAAAAATGTTTAACCGTGAGTGCGCTCGTTTGCGCGGGCGTGCCCGTAGCGCAGCTAGAGTTAGCAGTCAGTGGGAAAGCATATAAGAACTAAATATGCAAAATAAGCCAGGAAGCAATAGCGTAGCGGTAGAGATGTTGGTTGAAGAGCAGGCAGTCATGGTTCGAGCCCCCACAACACCAATTTTTTTTTTTTGCAAAATAAGCAGGAAAGAAGTCCCTGACAAATATGTACACATAAAACCACAATTTATGTAAAATGTAATGAAATAGCCCATTTATATTGAAGACATGTGAGGTAACAAAAGAATAAAAAATGCCAGATGTGCTCATAGCTGAGCTACAGTTTAACAGAGTGAGTGCATCTGCCCGTAGATGAGCAGTGGTTTAACTGGTGCAAAATGAGTGCCCGTAGCTGAGCAGTGGTCTAACATGCTAAATTTATGTGCCCCTAACTGAGATGAGCATAATATGCGTGCCGATAGACAAATGAGGCTTAAAGCTGCGTACCCCGTTTGCGCGGAGCTGCGCACCGCGCAAACAAGCTAACCGACGGGCAACGTTGAGCAAGCCATATCAAAACTGCCTTTACACAGACACACCCCTCAGCATGTCTAGACAGTCATGAAAAATAAAAAGCAGTGGCCAGGTTCAAACCCAGGATACTATACACCATAGTCAAGGTACAGAACCACTAAGCCATGACAGCAGTACCTAGAAATGCAATAATAGCTAATATATTGGAATGAATACAAACTACAGCATGACAATGCAGGTTTACTGAAGTTGATACAATTCCAAAATGGCCAATCACAGATATGTGCGGGAAAAACGGACTATATAAGCCCCATAGGCGGGAATACACAACATAAACGATTGTAGAATTGACTTGCAGGCAGAATGACAGGAGTAGGAGAGGATAGTTGCTTCCGAGCATAGAGGTGGGGTGTCGAGGAGTCCAGGTACATGGTCTGGCTCCTAGTCCATAATCATGAGGCCCAACTCATGCAGGGCCAGGTCCTCTGGGGAGCATACAGGGCCGAGGCGTTGGGCCGGTTGGCTCATGATCTCACCAGTGCCACAGGGATTCCAAGGACTGGTGAGCAGGTCCATCACCACCATGCAGACCTGAAGAGATGCAAGCAGGACCAACTGAACCTTTGGATACAGGAGGCTCGGCAAACACCCAACGCCCCACTACTGAGTAAGTAACATTTAATTATGTATGTAAGAAATTAAACTAGCTGATATTATGGAGATGTGTATTCCAATATTACTTCATTTATATTACAGCTGCAGGTGTCCGTTCTGCGAACCGCAGAGCCTATGGCGATAGGCTGGTGCGGTTGCGCCACCAGGCAGGTCAAAAATCCACTACCAGTAACCGTAAAGAAATATAAAAGTATGACAGTCAGCAAAAGAGTGCAGTGTAGTCAGTAAGGAATAAAATCTGCAAGTAACAGTGTAAAAGTGTCTGCAAGTCTTGCTTGATTACAAAAGTGTATTTCAGCCTGTAAGTTAAACTGAAACATGAAACTTTCTGACATATATTCTGAAATAAAAATGCCCTACCTGTAAGAAAATAGTACACAACCTGCAGCAGGCTGAGAAGTATAGCTGCAGAAGATGATGAAATCACATGTGTGAAATATATCCCTGTGGAAATACTGAAACATGACAGAAGTGAGACTGCTGGAAAGGATTGTAATAACTACAGGTAAAACATGTCAATAAAGCCTAGAAGTAAGTACCATCCTGAATAGTAAAATGAAAGCAAGTGAGAGAGTGTGAGAAAGTGTCATGAATCCAGCAATACAGTAGTAATAACCCCTGAATAAAGTATACTGCAGTCAAGACAGAATGAAATGCATGTGAGATTCAAAACCAAACAGCGAAATCTGTTCAAAGTGTTGCTGCATGTGGAATGTGTATCCCAAAATCTGGATATGTTGCTCTCAGTCTGAAATATGCAGATAGGATGATTGTCTGATATACCAAACATCCACACTTGTCTACAGCTATATAAAGCAAATGTAGCCAGATGGTGTAGCTGAACAAAGCTAGATATGAATGTGTATGAAGAACACTAAAATGTATATTGATGTTGCAGTAACAGTCCTATCACCAAGTTGAAATAGTTATCATATAGGAAACTGTAGTTAGAACAGTAGTATGTATATAACTGTAGCTATTAGAAATGTACAGTATATGTATTGTTATTCGAAGGTGTTAATATTACTTTCTTTACCCCACCCTATAACCACATATAACCCATTCCACATGAAAATGGTATGTGCAATCACAATTAACACCCCTGGACGTTTATCCTGTTGGGTCATATATATCTGCATGTCCGTTGATGCATCTGCCCTGTTCATACTCCGCACCTGATGGCCTGTTGCCATCAATTAACCCTGCATGTTGTTGGACTGTGTATTTCTGTTCAAATTATGCATGTGTTATGCACGCTGTTCAATGGTGTGAATATCTGGGTGTTTGGTTAATGGGAATACTAATGCATGCTGTTACAACTAATTGTGAATGGTATTATATGTCACTAACCCAAACTGTCATGACATAATGCAAAACATAGGACGACAGGGAAGGCGGGTTCCAGCGGATCCACCTCTCCCACCTCAGCTGGCGAGTGCACCTGGCACTAGTGCCGAGTCCGGACCCTCCTCCGGTGGCCCTGTGCCACCTGCGGGTGGAAGCGCTGCAGGGGATGGGGCTCGCCCCCCCTCTGCAAGCGTGGCCGGAGGAGAACCACCACTCACCCTCCATAGCGTCCGGACTGTGGTGCGTAGGGAGATTCGGGACTCTGTTCTTGAGAGCAAAAAAAAAAAAAAAAAAAATCAGACACTGTGACTCGGTCACCCGAAGCTGTCGGCACTGACAGTAGCAGCAGCAAGCAGAAGCTGTGGTAATGCAACCAGCTGTGACAAACAGAGGTAATGCAAAGTAGCAGGTTAATAGTGTGCATACTGTGAACCCTCCAAATGTGTCATAGGTCTGTATCCATAGGTATGTCCATGTGATATGTTGTGTACGTAGTTCCACCAAAAGGGGATGACCATACATCACATGTCAATCAGTCATAGGCCATGATCCAGGCAGCATTTGTCTGTGCGTTGGCCCAGCAATGGCTGTAGTGACTGCTTTGAAAGGTCAGCCAGGTTCAAAAGTCAGGATCAGCCCATCCCAAAGGCACACTGGCTGGGAACAAGTGTCTGCAGGTACCCGATGTCACTGCATATGCATCCCATACTGCATAATTCCATAGTTTAGCAGACCAGGCCCATTATGCATATGATGTGGCAATTCCCAAGGTCAGTCGAGGTGCCCCCTTAGTGGTGTGGGACCACTGTTGCTGTATGCCACTGTCCAGGTACATATCCTGTAGTACGGCCAATATAAACTATCAGTGTTATATGCGGTTGTATGTCCTCTCGGAGTGCCAGTAGCACACATCCAGGGGTACCACGAGGTCACAGTGATGCTGTGTGTTCTCCTCTGCTGAGGGCGGTTACATCCAACTGGGATAAATATTTTAAAGGTGGGGGAGAAGGAGGGGGGATATGTGCACCGAACATGTCTGCAAGATTGTTGCCAATATCCGTGTGTTTGGTGAATGTTAAGTAGGTGTGGATTAACACAGAGCATATCTGAGGCATGTGGTCCATATGTGTAACATAACTGAAGAAGGCCTTGTGGTCCTCCATAGTGTTTGTGTCCATTTCCCTCCCAGAGTAGGACGTGGCTGTTGTTATGACAGACCGTAGCGTAGTACCAGTGCTGACCACAGATGCCTTCCCTTAATGTGAATGTGCTCTGTCCTGCAGTAGCCTCTTGCTATTGTTATACAATCTGCCTCTGACTGGGGTCCACCGGACAGGATGCCTAACCTTTGTGCATAGGGTCTGGGTTAGACATGTGTGTGCAAGTTCCATGCAATCCGTGGCATGTCCATGGTAAGCATTTGTAAAGGGGTCAGCAGTGTGGCTTGTGGCTTCCACTGGCCCAGTGTGCTGCATGGATACCATCTCAGTCCCAGCAAGTGAATTACTGTCTAATCACATACATATCAAAGTAGTCTACTGTGCTGGTGGTGGTGGTGGGATATGTATATCCAGGCTGAGTAATGTCTGTCCACATCACAGTAGTGGACGGTGTCCCACATACAGTACCTTGGCATGAACCCCCAGAGTGAGGTTGTGCATTGCACCTGTCAGTGTGTGCTGACCAATGGGGGATGCTACTATGTTGTGTGGAATGTGGCAGGTATTGTTGCACAGGTGTTGGCTGAGCACTGATATCTGGCCATGTACCTGTGTATCCACCACAACACACACACATGCAACATATGTGAGTAGTAGTATATCACTACACATGAGTATCATGTATAGTATGTGTGCCATATATTGCTGACATGGTGTTCTCTTCCAGGGAGATGGCGTGACAGCATAACCCCGCCTACTCTATGGCAGAAGATGAGGAGATCCACCAGAGCCTGGTGCGGGAGTATGACATCCTGTTTTCCCGCACCAGTCAGAATCATCAGGAGAGGGCCGCACTGTGGCAAGACCTTGTCCGTAGGGTAAATGATATTGGCACGCATAACAAGACATATGAGCAGGTACGACATCACTGCAGTGATTTAATCCAAAGTGTCCGGCAGCGCGCATCAGAAATCCACAGGCAACAGGTCGCCACAGGAGGTGGGGTGGCCACACATCCCCCCCTCACCAGACTGGAGGGGCTACTCCTAAGTGTTGTGGCTCCAGCCCCGGAACACCAACAGCAGTACACCTGCATTATGATGGAGGCTGGTTCCACACAGCAGCACAACATGGAGCGTGCAGGTAATATGCCATATGTACACCTGACTGTTCTGTACACTGTATCATATGCAATATCAATGGCACAGTTGTGCCCACTGACATTAATCTCATCATTTCTGCAGGTCCCTCCAGGGTTACAGCAAGACAGGCCATCCATGCTGGTGAGTGTGTTTAACATAACCTATAATAGTCCTGATAATGCTAGTAACAGTAGTGTAACTCAGTAGTGCTCTGTGTGTATACTGCGGGGTGTGCATGTGTGCAGGTGTGTCTGTGACCATGTGTGCATGTGTGCATGTGTGCAGGTGTGCCTGTGTCCACGTGTGCATCTGTGCCTGTGTGCCTGTGTCCACGTGTGCATGTGTGCCTGTGTCCACGTGTGCATGTGTGCATGTGTGCATGTGTGGATGTGTGCATGTGTACACATGACCACGTGTGCATGTGTGCATGTGTGCATGTGCCCATGTGTGCATGTGACCACGTGTGCATGAGTGCATGTGTCCACGTGTGCATGTGTCCACGTGTGCATGTGTCCACGAGTGCATGTCTGCATGTGTGCATGTCTGCATGTGTGCATGTGTGCCTGTGTGCATGTGTGCATGTGTGCCTGTGTGCATGTGTCCATGTGTGCATGTGTGCATGTGTGTATAAGTGCATCACTGGTAACAATGTCTGGAGACTGTAAACTGTGTTTCCTGTCTTCATCCCACAGGTTCTGGGGCTGCTCTGGTGACCTGCAGCAGGGAAACTGAATCCTGTGCCACGGCTACTGGTAATGATGATATTTGTGTAATGGTACAGGAAGGTGTGTCGGGGTCTGCCATTGGTCAGCCAATTGACAGTACACAGCTGTCAACCCCATCATTGCGCACAGTCATCCTGCCTGTACATCCTTTGTCACCATTGTCCCTAGGTGATGGACAGGATACAGTGGGCATAGACCAGGGTAATGTGGTACCTGTGGCACATGCGTCCCCACACAGCAGCCATGGGCAGGGTACTCCGATGGTACCATACAGACAGTTGCCCATGGGTTCTCGTGGGAGCATCCGTGGGCATACTGCCTCTGGCCAACGTGCCCAAAGAGGTCTGTCAACCTCAGCTATGTTTCGGACTGTCATGCAGGCACAGTCACGTATGGAAAGGTACACCAGACAGGGTCTGAGGGAGCTGAGAGCATGTCGCACAGCCATGACAGACAGTATGCATGACATTGCGGATGCTATCCGTAACTTCACCAATGTCATAGACAGATGTTGTGGGGACATATTACAGCAGTTCCACAACCAGATGTCCATGAGCCAGGGCAATGGTGGGCGTTTGCGGCGTCGACGTGGCTGTATGCTGGCAGCAGCAGCAGCTGGCAGTCGGCACAGATGACAACAGGCTCTCGCACGCCCCCATAGTGCCAGCAGCAGCCCCAGCAATGCTGGGTCTGTGCTGTCATCGGAATGCCCCAGGAGACCACGTGCACGTGGCTCTGGACAGTCCCAACAGGGACTTGTGTCCAGTCAACACACTCCCACTTCTGATGACAGTACCCAGTCTGGCTTTGTACTGGATATGGTCCGTAGCACCCCTGCCAGGCACAGGTACCGTGTCCATGCACACAGACACAGATCTGTATGGCCTGCCAGGTGCAGCCTGTGGCTGTCCACAAACCCCTGTATATGGCAGCCATGAGGTGGAACTGTGTGCGTGCATACACACATGTGAAATGTTAACACCTAGGGTAGCCACATACATGCACACACTGCACCAACACTGCCCCACCCTGTACTGCTGCCCCTCACCAACACACATACACACACATGTCAATTGGTGGTATCAGTGGCTGACTCAGGCATACCTAATCCACACCCTGTGCATATGATGACACTGTGCCACCTCCTGCAATCTCCAACATCATTGCGGGAACAGGTAAACACATTGCTGATGCACAGGGTGACTACATAGAAGTGTATTAGTAGTATCATGTTGGTAACAGTACAGTGTGCTGCTATGACTGTGTGTTTATCCCAGCATGCCTGCTGCAGTAACTGTATGAATGTCCTGAATTGTTATCTGCACCCATAGTACATACCAAAGTATAACAGCTGCACATAATTGCATGCCGGTGGTAAGGTTATCAACAGATAGCCACATACATGGGTAGCACAGGGGGAAAGCTAATGCAAGTAGTGATATGCAATGGTGGACATGTACAGTAATGGTGTCAAGTTGCCCACAACGACTATGCCATGTGGATGTTCGCGCATGTAGATATGTGTGCAGTACCAATGTAATCCAAATCACAAATAAGTATGACATAATATCGGTTCTACCATGGGCATCTGCGCTGCGTATTCCTGGGTACATGTTGATAGTGCCTACATATTTGCATTGTTACTTACTGTTATTGTTACCCTTCTTTGTTGTATAATGCACTACTTCCAGCCCTGTTTACTGTAGCTTTGTTTGCATGCATGTTCACTTAGGGTCCCCTGGAACACTGCTTACACCTGCAATGCAGAGTTACAGTGCTTCTGTAGACTTCTAGTGACATCTGCATAGCGTACGATACGTATGTCAACTTTACACATGACAGAACGTCACTGTCTGTCCTGTACGCATGTACGTTGCCTGTGACACATTGCACACGTCTTACCTGGCATTTACCCACGTGTGCAGTCATATATGTCAGTGCTATGAAATAGTAGCGGTACACCCACACATACACACCTTCAGTATGTTGTTCCCCATTGGCCCTATGTGTTGGTACTCACCATGGCAATCACACTACTAGGGTAGCATGTGCAAAGGTAACCTGGGAATTGCCTCTATGGTCCAGTTGTTGTTTATGTGAGTCATGTGTCATTGTCACAGCTGCCACATGTATGCAGTCAACCATCACCCTTGGCCAGGAACGTACAACACATGTGTGGGATGCCACCACACAGCCAATCTGGGGACTGGTCTCTCTGAACCCAGTAATGCCATACCCTGTCAGGTGGCATGTCATATATACTACGTCCAGGACAAACATCAACCCCAATCCCTGCTGCTACTATTGATAATACCCCTGAAGATGTTCCTGATAGTTTTGACCAGTTCTTTACTGAGACATTTCAGGCCCTAGCTAGCCATCTACCTCCTAGCTCCCTTGGTCCTGAAAGTAGCACCCCTAGAAAACTACTTGCGTCCCGCTGCCAACCAGTTGCCACTTCACTTCTCTGTACCTTGCTTGTAACAGTGAAACCCACTACACTTTCTGCTGATCAACTCCCTGCCGAGTACCTATCAAAACCAGATGATGCTATTGCTTACCCCGTCTCAAAGGTAATCAAAGGAACCATGTTAGAATCTAACTTTCCCACCATCTGGAAAATGTCATATGTAATCCCACTTCACAAAGGAGGCAGCTCTACTGAAGTCTCCAATTATAGGCCAATAGCTATACTCTCTCCACTTGCAAAGATTATGGAAACTTTCATCATAGACAAGTCATGCACCACCTAATCCAAACTTGCAGTATGGCAGACACTCAGCATGGCTTACGTCCTCATCACAGCACTATGTCAGGCCTCCTAGCCTTTACTAACACCATAAGCCATACTTGCAACAATAATTATATATCCTCAGCCCTCTTTTTGGATATTTCAAAGGCATACGATATGGTTGATCACTAACTTGTACTCCACACCCTGCAAAGACTGTCTAGATACTGGAGGGAACATAGAATGGATCTCTCAGCATGTGGCACAGGCCAGTATGAGCCTGATGTTGGTTGCCAACATACCCTCACCAGGTATTCTACCACTATATGTGGGAAGGGTGTTGTATGTCTACATTATGCTCAGTCTCCACTGTCATTCATAGGGTATCCACTGGCTGTCAACGTGTGCTTACATGCTAGGGAAGCCACAATGATGTGCACGGGACATCTTGCACGTGACACCCATGGCCCGATGTATAATGGCAAAGCTCCTTGGTACACACATACTGCCTTATGCTGCAGGACATGGTTTACATAGCGACCTCCGTGGGTATCACACAGGTTAGGACACTAACAGTGCTGCTACACAACAACAACAGTGTACACCAGAAGATGCATGCACCAGACACTGCCCTCAGCACAGTGAACTGCAATGTCTGTGCAGTACCAGATTCATGATTCATGGCTCACAGGTGTTACCCATCACTGACAGGTTATGCCCCATACCATGCCTGTCGTCCCCTACACATGTAACACACATGGATAGGGGGGTGGTATCCCAAGGTAACACAGATACACACACCTCCAGGTTGTTGGTACAGCACAAACCATCAGGGCCTACTCATGTGCAGCTGACAGTGTGTCGGACTGCCATCTGGTTCATAGCCTGGCACACACAACCCTCACATACACAGGAAGATCACCTATCCTCCATAACAACACCGGCAATATGACAGTCTCATGAACTGTGTTTATAAGGCCGTACTGCATCCAGCCAAACATTGTGTGTGAGCATTACTGTAGCTACAACACACTAGTTGAAGAGTTCACAGCATGTGGTCACCGAATTGCAATGGAATGACATGTTACCACTACCACAACAGGTGGGAACATGCAGCACCTGTACATCGACTACATGTACACTATATGGCCCAGACCAGATGTGTATCCCCTGCTGTAGGTCTTTCACCATAGACACCCACACTGTATAGGGACATACCACGTGCAGACCCTGCACAGTAAAACACAGTCATATTGGTATACATTGCAAATACCATTTATCCATGCGAAGCATGTGTCAGACATGGTAACTACTGCAGGTCACAGGTATTTATGTGTATGTGTCACACACATACATCATGTGTGCAATGCCATTGCTGGTTTAGGCAATGGCATGCATTGTTATGTACAAACACCCACACAAGGTCATACTGTGTGACACAACCACACGTGACAGTTGTGGGTTACCAAAACATACCTATCTGTACTCTGACAATGGTAATAGACACAGTAGCAGAGCACACTATTGGCATTACTAGCCAACTAGCCCTGTTTGGCTTTGCTGATAGTGTGGTGACATCCCCTGTGTTTACTGGGGGAGTATGCAGCATCTGGTGTATTGTAGTATTACTAAACCGAGTACAGCAAAAACGCTACAGACTGGTATAAGAAAACGAACAAAGCCACGGAAACCTTGCTCAAGCAATCCAGAAGAACAGTGTAATAGAATAATCAGGAACAAACTGCTACAAAAAGCCAAACAGTATCCTTAACGCTACTTTATTAGAAAACGTTTTCGCCTTGCATACTAGCTTGGCTTCATCAGAGGAATTTAAAACCAATTTCAAAGTGCAACATATATATGAATACAGAAGGAAGTGATGTCATTAAATCAACATCTTTTTTTCTTTTTTTATCTTTTTTTAAAAATATTTGCATATCAAAACACTTTATATTTATAGATGGATAAGTAAGTGCACGTAACTACATTTAATTAACTGATATATCAAAAATACATACTACAACCTAAAAGGTGTATTAAATTAAAAGTCATATATAAAAAATCATCATTCCTTAGCTTAATAAAGAAAATAAAACCCTTTTAATAAAATTTAATTAGAAAAATTATGATAACACTAGATGAGTAACCATCTCTAGACTGTTTTAACTCAAACCTACACTATATATAAGTACTCCTAATGTTACTGTAAGCGTTCCAAAGTCAGAAGAGGTTTTTTGGAAATTAAAAAATATATATATATATATAAGTCAAATAGTCAAGTATGTTCTTAAAGTCCAATAAAACCAATAATCACATACAAGCTAAATATAATCAACGGAAATAACTTCTTAATTTTAAAATTGGCATAATATTACAATTGTCAATTGGAACGCTTACAGTAACATTAGGAGTACTTATATATAGTGTAGGTTTGAGTTAAAACAGTCTAGAGATGGTTACTCATCTAGTGTTATCATAATTTTTCTAATTAAATTTTATTAAAAGGGTTTTATTTTCTTTATTAAGCTAAGGAATGATGATTTTTTATATATGACTTTTAATTTAATACACCTTTTAGGTTGTAGTATGTATTTTTGATATATCAGTTAATTAAATGTAGTTACGTGCACTTACTTATCCATCTATAAATATAAAGTGTTTTGATATGCAAATATTTTTAAAAAAGATAAAAAAAGAAAAAAGATGTTGATTTAATGACACTTCCTTCTGTATTCATATATATGTTGCACTTTGAAATTGGCTTTAATTTCTCTGATGAAGCCAAGCTAGTACAAAACGTTTTCTAATAAAGTAGCGTTAAGGATACTGTTTGGCTTTTTGTAGCAGTTTGTTCCTGATTATTCTATTACACTGTTCTTCTGGATTGCTTGAGCAAGGTTTCCGTGGCTTTGTTTGTTTTCTTATACCAGTATTGTAGTATTTGCCAAAAGGATCTGTTCTCTCACACTTGCATTTACACACACCCTACTACCCCCACACACATGCACACTTGCCATTTGCAGGATTCATTCCCCTACCTAACTCATGACACGTGAGAGAGACACATTAGCAAAGCGCACTATTCGGTTTACTAGATAGTTCCTCTTCTCTGGCTATACTTATAGGGTGCTGACAATATCAGTATTTTGAAAGGGTAATGTGCATCAGGTAGTGTGATCTCCTGATTGCCAAAACTAACATGTTTTTCATACGGAAATGCACACACACGAACTCCCCACATCTAAACACACACACACATGCTATTTACAGGTTTCAAACTCCTACCTAACTACATTACGATACTCAGGTGAAACGCATTAGCGGAGTGCGCTATTCACATTACTGGAAGGCTTCCTTTCTCCTGCTGTACTTATAGGGTGCTGACATCATCTGTGTTTAGGAAGGGGAGTGTGCATCCTGTAGTGTGTTCTCCCAGTTGCCAAAAGGGACATTTCCCTCACACAGCAACCCCCCCTCATCCAAACACACACACTTGCCATTTGCAGGATTCAAACCACTACTTAACTATGTTATGATACTCGAGATAGACGCATTAGCAGAGCGCGCTATTCGCATTACTGGGAGGCTTCCCTTCTCATGCTGTACTTATAGGGTGCTGACATCATCTGTGTTTAGAAAGGGGAGTGTGCATCCTGTAGTGTGTTCTCCCAGTTGCCAAAAGGGACATTTCAGTCACACATATTTGCACACACACAGTAATCCCCCCATCCAACCACACACACTTGCCGGATTCAAACCACTACCGAACTGTGTTATGACACTCGAGACGGACGCATTAGCGGAGCACGCTATTCGCATTACTGGGAGATTTTCTTTCTCCTGCTGTACTTATAGGGTGCTGACATCATCTGTGTTTAGAAAGGGGAGTGTGCATCCTGTAGTGTGTTCTCCCAGTTGCCAAAAGGGACATTTCCCTCACACATATTTACACACACACAGTAACCCCCCTCATCCAAACACACACACTTGTCATTTGCAAGATTCAAACCACTACTAAACTACGATAGGACACTCGAGACTGACGCATTAGCAGAGCGCGCTATTCGCATTACTGGGAGACTTCCCTTCTCCTGCTGTACTTATAGGGTGCTGACATCATCTGTGTTTAGAAAGGGGAGTGTGCATCCTGTAGTGTGTTCTCCCAGTTGCCAAAAGGGACATTTCCCTCACACATATTTGCACACACAGTAACCCCCATCATCCAAACACACACACTTGCCATTTGCAGAATTCAAACCACTACCTAATTATGTTATGATACTCGAGACGGATGCATTAGCAGAGCGCACTATTCGCATTACTGGGAGGTTTCTTTTCTCCTGCTGTACTTATAGGGTGCTGACATCATCAGTGTTTAGTAAGGGGAGTGTGCATCCTGTAGTGTGTTTTCCCAGTTGCCAAAAGGGACATTTCCCTCTCATAGCCTTTCACACACACAAACCCCACTCACACACATACTGAGCATTTGTAGGATTCGAACCCCTACCTGACTATATTATGACACTTGAGGGAGATGCATTAGCAGAGCGCACTATCCGAATTACTAAACATCTATTCTGCACCTGTAGTATTTCTAGGGTGCTGACATCTTTATTTCCACAGAGGTATGTAGATGTAGTACTACCTGTCAGGTGGGGGATAGCATATATATGCATTTGCAGCCACCTACGTCAGGGTCAGATATGCACATCGCACTGGCAGGTTATGTTCTATACCATGCTTTGGGACCACAGGACCTGTAACACACAACAAAACCAGTCCAGAACACCACACCCACATCCAGGACACACACTTAGCTTCCCTGGGAACAGTGCCAGGATATGCAGGTATTCACATACACCATTGCAGTTGTTAACATCAGGTACAGGCATATTGTGTGTGAGAACTACTCAGGCCTCTACCACTTTACCCTACAGCCACTACAATTTGTGGGTCCATGTGCTATGGCAGAACCACACACCACAGCCACATGGGTGAATACATATTGCACCTGTCCATCTGCAATGTGAGTACTCACTGTTCCACACCAGAGGTAGACCACCATTGTTGATATCTGACCATGACCACCTTTTCCTGGACATCCATATCTCATCTCCACCCCCAGGCAAGGTTGTCACTGCACACAAACTGTGTTTAGCACAAGCAGACTCTACACTTGTGTAGACTGGGGTGGATGACTTCAGAGGACCCATGCTGGAGGACTATACTGGCCACTCAGCATAATCCTTGACACTTGCATCCTATGAGCATGTGTACAGTTTGCACTGGTCATGCTATCCCACATATACCCATGACTGCTCCACAACAAGACACCTGTCAGCTGTACACCGGCCATATATCGCGTTCAACAGACAGAGTGACCTAATACATTGCAGAGCTGTAGCCCACAGAGGGAGGACATCTGTGGACGGTTCCAGCACGGCACTTCATTCACACATACTCATTACAACACAGTGTTGACAGTGGAATCGTTCAGAGAATGCAGATAGGGCTCCCCTCAGTCTGTTATTGACGGACACCTACTGTCAGAGATCCTCAGCAACCCTCTCACAGCACACACCGACAACATGGCTGTGGCTTAGCACATTCAATCCCTGAGACCTCCACGGTGCCCCTACTTGACAGAGGCGCAGCTCACTAGCCTCACATGTTGCCTTCTGTGACCTACTTTACAGTGGCATGGCAGCCTACTATCCTGGGGATGCAGATGCCAAGCACACTCTGGCTGAGCTGTCATTCCCTGGGGCAAGAAGCCTAGTATTGACCTCTACACCCATATGTTCAATTGTTGGATGCACAATATTTGATGTGCTGTTCTACTGTTTGCAGGTCTTTATTGCCATAGCATTCCCTGTTCCTATGACCAACTTGTGTATCTGTGGCAGATGTTTGCATATAACGGCGATCCACTATATCACTTATGTCTCTGTGGTCATTTACTGTGTGCACTGGGCTGATTGCTGTGTTGTGGTTGGTTCCTGGACTGACACGCATAAATACCAGATATGTGTGGCCAACTGCTACACGGAGATATGGCCTAAGTGTGTGAGCATGCCCAGTTCAGCCTTTCCATGGCATGTTGTCTGACATATGCCTCATTTATCAAAGTGTGCGAGTATGCCCAGTGTGAGCTTTCCATATGTTGCACTCTGAAGTCCAACACATATTTGGGTGTGTGTGACCTTCAACATTATCGCACGTTTATGATTGTGTGCTGGGTGTCATGTTGAGTACTAACTGACCAACTGCTTCGTGTCTGCCACAACAGGGATTATACTGTGCCTGCAGGAATTGCATGGGATACTTTGCAGACAGTTCTCAACATACTTTCATAATGACCTAACACTGTAGTACCGTATAGTGTACTGGTTCGGTACTTTCACTGTAGTGGACAGTATCCTGGGCTTTAGTCCTATCACTGCTTGACATCTTCATAGTGAGCACAACAGACTGTGTAGGGGCTAGTTGTGCACATATGACCATGTTGCAATATGTTCAGATATGGACTACCTACACCAGGCTCGTCCAACATTGCTAGTGTACTCCACAACATGGGTGGACATTGGCAAACACTAGTGATGTTCCGTAGGCCATTTCTGATGGTAGTCACAGGGTATGTTTGTCCTTCGACACACATTGTAACGAGTTTGCCATTACATATGTCATGGTTGGTATACTGTGCCTCTCTCTACCTCTGACATAACAGTGATACCCAGGGTAGCCTCCCATCTCTCATACACTCATCAGGATGCCTCTTGAGGGGTGTCGATATGTGGCACTCTGGCTGACCTGTACCAGGAGTTTACTGAAGTGTGGGGTGCCTTCTGTGTTATGGATCATTCTGTACAGCTTGTCCTATGTATGTCAGTGCTGGGGTTCAGGTCTCTCATGTGCATAGCTCACTGCCATTCAGATTGTACAAGGTGCAACATGTTCATTCATTCCAGGTTGGACATGGCTTCATACATCAGGCACAGCTTTCCTGTAGCTGGGAAGGATGGTGGTGTGTGGGGCTGCAGTTTGTTTACTCAGGCAACACATGGCATCTGTTCAAGCTCTTTGCTACCCCTGGTGGGGTACTGTTGTGGACTTTACAGTTGTTGGAGGTGTCTGCTGCGATATATCCCACAGGGGCTATTGTAGTCAGTTGTGATGCTGATGGAGGATGGCTGCAGAGCCAGAGTGAGTTCCCCTTATCTACATCTGCCAGCCTTCATGTTTGGGTGGGTATATGGTACATGTTTCTGCGAACACTACAGACACATGTTTGTCCAGTGCAGGATATTTATCACCTTTTGTACCCAGGTCTCACATTACATGTTAGGCGCCTCATGGGTTAACACCTGTGTGGTAATTTGTGGGCACTTACTCTATATCCACGGTGGTTGTCTATACACAGTTCTGCGATTAGCTTGCTGACATGACTATGGCTACAGTTGTCTGTTTGTAGGTGGCCATTTTGTGGGTTGCTTATGTCAGCTGGGGGTCGGATATGGTGGGCTGTTTGTACTCCTCTGCATACATGCTCAGTCACAGTCCTTACATGTTGGCCTATACCTATGGGACATGTATACAGAACGGGGGGGGGCAAGACCAGGCCTTGTGGGATGCCACTCATATCCGCTTTGTAGTCTGACATGGATGCGGCATGTCTGACCGTGTCAGTTCTGTCCTTGGTCTGCTTCGCAACCCCTCTACTGACATAGGGGTGTATATTTAAGCTGGTGAACATATCCATACTGAACACGTACGGTATTGTCTAGAAGCATGTGCACGGTCCAGCTACGCTGTGTGGACCACATAGCCCTCATCAATGACCTTAATGACTGCTTCAAATGGGTCAGACATGTTTAGGGGCCGGTTCTGCAGTTACAACGGCCACAGTGTGTAGGGTCCAGTATCAGTAGGTCCACATTAGCCTTCTGTCTGCGGTACATACTGATCCTTTCCATAGCTGTGCAGAACAAGCTTGTCAGGATCCTGGGGTGGTAGTTTGGAGTATCCATTCAGGCAGCACCTTTGTTGTGATGGACCACTGTTGTTGTACACTGCTCTTTGGGTACATATCCTGTGGTAAGGCTGACATTGGCCAGTAGTGTGATTTTGCATTCCATTACTCTTGGGGTCCATGTTGACCTCAGCACAGGACACCATCACATACCTTTGCTGCTGTGTGTTCTGCTTTGCAGATGATGGCTGTTACCTCAGCATCTGCAATGCCAGGGGACCATCTGCTGGGATAGGTATTTTGCACTCGGGGGGGGGGGTGTTTGCACTGCACCTGACAGGTTGTATGTTAGCAATATGTGTGTGTGTTTGGTATGTTGTTTGTAATATCTGTGTGATTCGGAGCATATCTGTGGATGCCCAACATGGTTCCTACCATCAGTTGGGTAAGCCTTGTGATTATCCTTAGTGTCCTGTACGTGTTGTATCTTCATAGGTTCATGGGTTCATAGTAGGCTAGACACCCTAGGCCATTAGTAAGCCTAGCTAGAGTGTGTGTGTCTTTCACCACCATGTTCAATTATGGTCATTTATGAGGTTCTTCACTGTGCCTCTGTCTGGTCGTGACACAGTGGGGACCCACAGTATACATGTACGGTCATCCATCCACTTGGAAATATTCCTGTTGAGGGGTGTCAGTGAGGGGCTCTGCCTACCATGGATTGGGATCCTGTTTCTGGGTGTGGGGAGCCTATGGGTTATGTATCTGTACCTCCAGCACATCTTATTTCATTATGTGTTGAGGTTGACATCTGTGACTCTCACAGCTCCAATGGCTTTGATTTCCTGTGGTGTAGCATGTCCATTACTCCTGTGTTGGACATGGCCTGGTACAACAGACATACAATGCCTCTGTGTAGGCAGTGTGTGACTGCAGTCAGCTGGGGTGTCTACAGCCAGGCAGCATATGACATATATTTCACACCCTTTATCCTGTTGGTGGGGTAACTATTAGGTCTTCCGAACTACTGCAGGTGTCACGTATAGTACATCCCATATGAGCCATTGTATTAGATTATGGGTCTGATATGGGAACAGTACAGCGGCATAGTGACCTCTGTTGATGTTGGTGTGAATCCTTTCATGATACGGTGTCCAGTATCAACAGTCTTCATAGCCACATTGGCATTGTAGCTGTCACATGACAGATTAATGTCGACCTGTGTCCCTAGGTCCCTGATGACTCCTTGCATACATAATGGTTTGACACCTATGTGGTACTTTGTGTACCTTGTCTGGTATTTGGTGGGACATCCATACTGTCCAGTGTCTTCGGATGTCTGGGTGGGGTTCTTGTGTGTGAGAGTGTGGTCTGTTGCATGCTACAGACTGTACAGCAGTTTTGACTACAGTTATGTGCACATGGGTGGTGTCCGCTGCTTTGTGCATTGTCAGTTACCTGGCTATATGGGTGTCTGTGCTGCATATGGATACTCCCCCTCCTTTGATGTCTTGGTGCAGGTGTTGGGGCCATAACACATGGTATGTGGTGTAACCTAGTAGTGCTGGTGTGCTATCACTAGGCCTGCAGCAGGCTTCTGTCACTGGACAGGCATCAATGTTCTCCATAATGAGAAGTGCCTCAGGGGCATGCATATTGCAGTTTACACATCTGGCATTGGTCAGCATTACCCTTATGTTTCCTACCACTTATGTTTTCTAGGGTGGTGGGTAGTCTTTTTGGCCTTGCCTACATACGGCTCTATGGAGGCAGCAAAGGCCTTATCCAGTATCCAGATGCACACGGGTAACAGCTGACAGCCACCCTGTAACAGCAGCATGGCTTGTCATGCTTGACATCTCAAGCAGACACACATTACACCCTCTTGGACTGACAGCTGTAACTGTGCCAGCTGTTAAACATGAGCATTCTGTGTTTGTACTGTGGCATCATTCTTGGTGAGGGTTGGATGCTGCACACAGCCAGTGTCATCCCGCCTGGGGTACATACTCGGAGGGACCATCCATGTCTCATTTGATGTTGACCAGGGAGGTACATCTCAGGTAATTCACACCAGCATGGACATTGAGTGCATCATATTTCTGCTTTCTTTGGGGTGACCTGCGTACTTGTGTTAAGTGGCATTTTGTGGCTACCTACAAGCAGCTTACT
Source organism: Protopterus annectens (assembly GCF_019279795.1). Lineage (NCBI taxonomy): Eukaryota > Metazoa > Chordata > Ceratodontiformes > Protopteridae > Protopterus > Protopterus annectens. The sequence goes on along the minus strand of NC_056731.1, from coordinate 876,361,098 downwards.
CTACCCTTTCCCTTGTTCAGTCTGTTGAGTGGGACAGCTGTGTGTCTGCCTATACAGACACCTATTACGACTGTATCAGGCATGTTGCTTCTCCTTCGGGCCTGTGACTGTTTGGCACACCAGCTTTGCGTACTATTCGTTGCATGTGCTATGTTTGAAGGTTGTGGTTGCTTGTGATCTACTTTGGAGACGTCTGTTGGTGTGGTGTGTTTGTAATTAAGGCCTCCGGGAATATTTGTCTGTGTTTATGTGTTTGGTCTACAGTTGTGGTAGGTCTATGTGGGACTGGGTTTGTGGTGTATGTGGTTACCTTCTCCTCCTGACTAGTGTTGACAGTACTGAGTTGTTGGAGCTCAACCTCTGCTTTGGATACATGGATGCATCTATCACATATGTTTGTATTTATTGGGGGGTGTTGTGGTTGTCTGTGTACTTGGTACTGGCGTCACATTGCCTCTGGATTCATAGGTTATACTTGTTGTGGCTGGACTTAGTGGATTGTATGTGTGGACATATGTTGTTGCCATACTACTGGTCAGTGATCACTTCCCTTTTTATGTTTGCTCTATCATGTGGTATCTTCCTCATTCTCTTGCATGGTTTGGTAATGGCTGGAGGCCAGCATGCCAGATGCCTGCGTGTATGGCATTGTGTGTTGTTGTTATTTGTGATTGCATACCCAAGCATTCCTGGCTGGGTTCAGGGAAGGCCTGAATAACAGGTTCTGTGGTGGGTCCCAAATTCTGCACTTGCACAGGGCCTTTGTGGATTCAACATCGGTTTTGAGGGCTGCAACCTATACTTTACACATGTTTTTCACTGTGGTATTCTGGCCAGGGACTGGGGTCAGGGTGTGTATATCCAGTGTGCTTACTCTATGGTCTGGTCTTACCAGTGAGGGGTACACTTCTCATCTTGCCATCCAGTACACATGTTGCTGATTATCACATCCAGTATGCTTACCCCTCTTGTGGGAGTAGTACATTGTTCCTGGGCATTTTGGTTTATGGAATCTGGGTAATTTTCTCCTACTGTGTTGGTGCTAGTACAATGCTACCGGTGTATGTCTGGGTATTTTCAGTCGAGCAATATAATGTGGTTTGGGGGCTTGATATATTCATGTATTCCGACATAGGCCAGGTGCTGTTCCTGGTATTAGGACAGTGGTCTGCTGCAGGCTATATACTGCGAGGCAGTCTTAGCCATTGGTATTTGACCATGGATATTCCATGCTGCTTCTTGTTGTGGTACCAACATGGGGGTGTGGTTATCCTTGCCATTTCTTGCTAGTCACCCTCCTTTTGTAGCTTGTTCCATGTTTTGCGGCTGTACAGCACAGTATGAGGTGTGACCTGGTAGTGTTAGGGTGCTGATGTGAGCCTTGCCCAGTTCTCTATTACAGGACTGATATCTACATTCTCCTTACTGTGTGCGTTTACACTGCACACATCTTGCTGTTTATACATCTGTCATGGGGTAGTATTACATCTAGGTTCCTATCCCTTGTAGAACCTATGAGGTTGGGTTTGTGTTTTGAGACTTACCTATTCAGGGCATGCTGTGGGTACTGACAGCCTTTGTCAGTATCCATGGGGCATGGCATGATAGGTGCATGCCAACCCTAGCAGGTGGTGCATCATGTCAAACTCCGCATATCTTCCCAGCCTGTAACACATTGGCTCCCCTTTGACTGACTGCATTACTTCAGCCAATTATTGTACTTGAGCTTCTTGTCTTCATAGTGTGGCATCATGCTTGGTGAGGGTGAGATGTTAGGCAGGGTCTTCATGTTTGCATATACTAGATGGTGTTAAATTGCTTAACACATGGCAATCATGCCTCAGGTGGTGCTGCAGGGCTGCCTCTGTCGGATGCACATACTACACTCCCTGTACATGTTTGAGAGCAGGTTGTGTCATGTTAGGCATCCCTGTTACTATATGAGTGAGTCAGAGAGGGGTATCATTCCCAGGGTTCCTACTGAGCCAGTGTATGTGCTATGCGTTGCCTCTTTGCCAAGGCCAGGGCATACTGGGCATGCCTCCTTCTGCCTACTGGGGCAAGCTCAGGTTGTTCCTCCTCCGAGTCACGCTCTGCCTGTGATGGCCTTGGCAATGGTGGGGGGCTGTTTGGCCCGGCCCTATGCTGGTCCTGCTGCAGCTGTTTTCGCAAGATCATATTATGTAGCATAGCACATACCATGACAATTTGGGTACATGTAGTTGGTGTGTACTGCAAGGCTCCACCAGATGTGTCCAGACACTGGAACCGTGACTTGAGCAGCCCAAACACACGCTCTATCACATTACGTGTTTGTGCGTGTGCCTCATTATGGCGTTCCTGTTCAGGTGTGTGTGCGTTTCTGATGGGTGTCATCAGCCATGGCTCCAGTGCATAACCTGCATCCCCCACTAGGTGTCCGTGTGGGATGTCCCCATTGGCAAATGTCTGGTACAGCTGCGTCAAATGCCAGATGTGGGAATCGTGATAACTCCCAGGGCAGCCAGCACACACATTCATTATTATGCCCTGGGCATCACACACGACCTGGCAGTTGATGGAGGGGAAGCCCTTGCAGTTAATGTAGGCCCTACCCTGCTCACCAGCTGGTGCTTTGATGCATATGTGCGTGCAGTCTATAGCACCCAATACCTCAGGGTATTCCGCTATTTGCTGGAAGAGACGCATATTGCTGGCCAATACCTCACGGGCATTGGGGAAATATACATGATCACCGACATGTGCTGACATGGCATCCAGGAACTGGTGTAGTACCCTGGAGTCTGATGCCTGTGATATCCCCATCATATCGCCAGTTGGTCTCTGGAAGGTACCTGTTGCTAGTATTCTTAGGCCAACACATACCTTGGTTTCCACTGGGATGGATTCCCCTCTGTTGGTTCTGTGTGTGAGGCGTGGCCTGCACAGCTCAACAATTTGCTGCAGGAGCTCTCTGTCCACTCTATAGCTCTACTATCTCCAGCTCATGTAACCCGTGGTAGGTGACCCTGGGCCTGTACACTCTTCTCCGTCTCCTCACTGTGGGTTGTCTGGCACCATCTGCACTGTCACCACCCTCAGCAAGTCGCCTATGTCTCATTATGACAGCTATGGCAGCCCCTAACATTTCTGCTCTGAGTGAAGCTTTTTCAGTTTTCACTTCTATTAGCTTACTCCTGTCTTGCAGTGTCTCTTAAGGGAAACATCCTGCACTACTGTTTGCAGAGTTTTAAGTGCTGGGCTGGGCTACTATTCTGCCTGTGTAATTGCCTGCTTCTAATTGTTTTCACCTGCTAGCTTCAGCAGTTATCCCTGCTAGCTTCCTATTAATTCTGTTGCTTCCTTTTTCCTCTCTGTTTCCTCAGGGGGGAGCAACTTGCATACTATCTGAAACACGCTCACAGTGGCTTACACGCGCGCACACGTGCTTACACGGTTCAGAATCTACTTATTCGGGTTTAAACGTGCGTACACCTGTGCAAACACTGTTACACATCTGCCAACAGCCTCCAACATACTCAGCCTGCCTTACACGCGCGCACACCCGCGCAAACAGTGTTAAACATCTCCCAACACGCTCCCACATGCTCACACTGCCTTACACATGCGCACACTGTCCTACTCATGCTTCATGGTGTGCACACGTGCGCATGCACGGCCAGCAAGAAACTTTGGTGTAGGTAACAGTGTACACCTTCCATTTCTTGACTTTCCATGACTTATCTAGTGGCACACCTCTTTCCATGATCTGTGCCTGTCATCTGTCATGTTACACTGGCCTCCAATGAACTGCATTTCTTTCTACCATTCCCCCCTGTGATGTCACCTATCTCCTACTCTATTCCTCCCCCTTTTGTATCTCTTACACTACTCAGACTGTGCTCATTTGGTATGTGACTGTGAGATTCAGTATCCGAACCCTCATTTACATGAGATTGCCTACTAATGCTTAGTTACATGTCTTAGACTCAGCTTCCCCCCTTAGCAACCACTACACGGTGGCCATGTTGGTTTTAGTCTGCTGGTCCCTGCATTGTCATTCCATGTATTGCATGAAACCCACATTTGTGGGTTTATAACCTTCTTTTTCATGGTTTTATACAGCGCAGCCCATTTGCGCGGGGCTGCGCTGGGTTTAAAAAAATATATATTTTTTATATTTTTGCATCGGGTTATCTTGCCAATGGCCACATATTTGGCCATTGGCATGCTGCCTGAATCATATGCAACCTTTTTTTGGAGCTGACATCGCTCCGTTGTGGATTTTGCAGAAATGTACTCAGTTGTCAACTGAGTACATTTCTGCAGCTAAAACGTCTCCTACATGGACTGGTTTCTGCTTCTTGGATCGCTAATATACCTCATTTGCATACCTTTCGGATGCAAGTGAGGTATTTAGCATGTCCACACCCAGTCCGTGTAAGAGACGTTTTAGCTGGTCTCTTACACGGAGTTTAGGGCTGTTCCTGGATCGCGAGGCTTGCATGGAGTGTTGCACATCTCTTACACTCCATGCAAGCCTTCGTGAATCCTGCCCATGATCTCTACCAGTACTGCTAATATGCTTAGCTAGTGCATTTGTAGTTACTCCCTTACATATCTCATTGACATGTTCACGTATTCTTTCTTTGAGAGAGTGGTTGGTCTTCTCAACATAAAATGCTGTACATTTCCTGCATCTAGCAAGACATGCCAAATCTCTACTTGAACAGTCAGCATTTAAAGTAGAACTAAATAACCTACCAGAGTCTGGATGTAGAAACGTATTCCCATTTTCAACATAGGTGCAAACTGTGCAGTTCCTACAGCTAAAAGTACCTATCCTCTATGAGGTCATCTTTTTGGTTGATGTCTGATCATCTGATCATAACATAACATACGTTTCAGATTTTGTTTTTTTTATTCTTGAGAGTAAAAGACGGAACTGTCCTAAGAATGTGTCTTATCCTGTCATCCACTGTCAAGATATTCCAATTATTCCTCACAATATTACAAATCTGAAAGATATCTTATGTAAAAGTAACATAATCTAGAAGTAATATTCTATGTGTACCTAACCACCTTAGATATGTGCGGTGGTGGTGCTGCGGTAGTGTTGTCGCCTCACAGTTAAACGTTGCCTGTTCGATTCTCAGTTAGAGCGTCTTCTGTGTGGTGACATGCATGAATGGGCGTTCCTTTGTTGAAGGTTGTGCGGTAGGCCCGGCAAGCCAGCATGTAAAACTCTACTGCCAATCATTAGTGGACCGGAGTTCTGCTGTGGCGACCCCTAACCGGGAAAAGCCGAAAGACACAAACCTAGCCACCTTAGATGTAATAGTATTATGTTGGATACAATACTTTGTGAAATAGGGATGCCCTTTGTTTCCCCTATCCACTCCTTCCACTGTTAACTTACAATTTAAGTTCGTGGTCTCCTAAATTCTGGCACAAAATCTCTCTACAACTCTTCAAACCAATGGCTCATTTTTGGGATTTGTGAACATGTAAATAATAGATGTAATATAAATGTAAAATTCACTGTTCTGTTATAATAGGTACTATACTTTAAAAAATCAATCGAAGCTAATATAATGCTGATTTTATTATTAACTACTTATGTATCTTCCAATCAATTTTTTTCTAGAACATTTGCATGTTTACCAAATCATTATTCATTGCAAAATAATTATAAAATATTCACTTTATGTATTTTCTGCATGAATTCTACTTCTTATAACGCCAAAAACTGTAAAATTGCATTTAATTCTGATTGCTGAAAAGAAAATCTTGTGAAATTTATGAAATTGTACTATATAAACTTTATGCAAATTGATATCTTCTTCCATTTATGACCTTGAACTATTGCTGAAAATTACTCCCAGATCAGCTCGTCTCCCTGGATAACAAATGTCAGTAAATGAAATAAATAATAAATAAATAAATTAATTAATTAATAAATAAGAGAATGAACAAATTAACTGAATATATAAATAAATAATGCATTGATCTAAGTTATGTGATACAGTGGTTTAAAAACAAAGGTGCACTATTTTCAAACTGTCAACAGCACAGCTAGTACTTATGTGAATAAATTAAATGCTCACCTAGATAAATCTATTAACTAGGCAGTTCCTACTAAAACTAAACAAAATGTTAAGTTCAAGAGCAAATTAGACTGGTGGTCTGAATGCATAAGCAATACAATAAAGCTACTTAGAGTAAACAACAGAACTATAAACTCACAGATCAATGATGACATCAAAAGATTATTGAATATACTGAAAATTACCATCAGGAAGACAAAGGCATCCTATGGACTAAGACAAGTATCTGAAGCTAGGGATAATTGCAAATCTTTCTTTACTTATATCTGGAGATTGAGAAATACCAGCCAAAATTGCTATGGACTTATTCCAAATGGCACCAAATACTCAGATCCAGTAGATATTACAAATATTCAAAAAATTCAGTGCGAATTTCACCCCTGAGAGAACTATACAAACCTTATATATTTTATAGGATTTCAAACCTCCTATCATTACAAAATAACACTCAGTAAAGGTATTAAAAAAAAGCATATTTCCCTGATCTTAAAATGAACAAACAAACAAGCAAACAAAAAAAGATCTCTGGTTAGCCAAGTCTGTGGATGATTGTAAAGTGGGTGTCATCCTCGCATCATCTTCAACTATACAGAAGCTACTACTTGAACTTACACATGTTAATAACTAGTGCACAGAAAATGGGCTACAACTAAATGCTAAAAGTGCAATATTGTCACAGATGGTAAACATTCCCTCAGCCATGCTTATGGTATAGACGATACCCCACTCTAAAATGATTACTCCCTGTCCTTTGATCATCATGATGCAACAGTGGTTAATACATCATTCTGTCTGGCACAGCTGATGACAAAGGGTGTCTTCTCTAGATCCAAAGAAGTCCTTTATCCCTCTCTTTTCTGCATTGACTCAACCCAACATAGAATACAATGCCCTCTTTTGGAAGTATATTAATACACATATCAGTCAGTTGTCAAGATCTCAATGGTTACTCACAAAAAAGACCATGGGCCTAAAAGAACTGAGCTACCAAGAGAGGCTGGAGGCTCTGTCCCCATTTTCAGTGCCCCATAGATGCCTTAGGAATGATCTGTGCCTTTCCTTTTGGGCCATTAGGGATTTATCAGTCGAAGGCCTCTTATAACTCCACAATACAAACAGTCTAATGAACACTAAGATCAGAGATCTGAACTTGGATCAGCAGATACATCACTATGAATGGACAGATCCATTGAACAATGACCACCCCTTTTCTAAAACAAACTTCCACTCTAGATCAATGAATGTGGCACACTATAATTTTATTTCTTATTTCTGACATTGTATTTGACTCATGACTTACCTTACACACATCAATTTCCTGAGTAAATTTTTAACAGTGTACTAGTAAATTTTACTTGTGCTGCATATTTGTATATTTTTTGATAAGTACAGAGTTATCTCTTTTAAAAAATCTATCACTTAGTTCAAAGTTTCTTAATACGACAAACTATTCTGTCTTTTATCAATGAATCATACAACTTAAAACATTCATATTCTTTGCCTCTCTTCTTTGATGCCATAACACAATTATTTGTTGTATCTGAAGAACTTTGTGCACTTGCAAAGAACAAATGGCAAATCACTTACAACTTATTCTAGGGATACAACAACTCCTGAATTGTTGTAAATAAAACTATTAAATTGTTTCAAGACCTCTTCCCCAGTTACATGTAGGAATGCAGCACGTTGTATCTTTTCAGCCTTCTTGTCTAACTTCTACAAACTGATAGACATTTTATTTATTTATTTATTTTATTTTACATTTGTTGATCGGGATAGTCTGACTGGATACATGTCCATTTTCAGTGGAGGCCCAGGGAGAAAAGCTCCAAAGGAAATCGCACAAGCAAATTTAACATAGTACAAATTATTTTATTTATTTGACATTTGTTGACCGGGCTAGCCTAACTGAATACATGTCCATTTTCAGTAGAGGCCCAGGGAGATAAGCTCCAAATGAAAAATAGTACTACAGGATTACATTAATATAGGCAAAGTACATAATTTTACACATAGCTGCAGTTCATTTAATATGACAATACAAGTTAGGAGATAACATAAGGTAAAGTAATTCTCAACAGAAGTAATCTTGTAAATGATTACTTAATTTACAATCGCTGGTTTATCTGGTAAAGAGCAGCATGGACTTAGTAAAGAAAGGTAGAAGAAGAAAAGAAAAAAAGTGTTAAAAATACAGTCAAAGGTTAGTCAGGGTTACAACAAGGGCATAGCCAGTGTGTTCTAAGGTAAATCTTAAGTTTTTGTTTGAAAAGTGTTAGGGAGGATAGTGATGTAAGTTCACTAGGTAAATGGTTCCAGTTTTTCCCAACTGTATTTGAGAAGAGAGAGTCACCTGCTGTGTTACTGGTTTTACTTGTGCTAACTAGTAATTTATTTGATGAGCGTAAGGTGTTAAGATTTTTGTAGGGGGTGATCAGGCTTGATAATATTGGAGTATTATGAGGCTGATAAAGGGTTTTATGGGCAATTATAAGTTGGTTAAATTTAAGCTGATTCTGAAGTTCCAGCCAACCTAGTTGAATTAAATTCTGACAATGATGGGTTTTCAAGGGTTTTCCAGTGGCAAATCTGGCAATATTATTATAGGATTTAGCTAGTTTCTGAAGATTGCTTTTAGATAGATTCGTATAGATAGGATAGGCATAGGGAAGTGTTGAGATTAGATGGGAGTGGGCAATAGTAGATCTAGCTAATGGAGTAAGGAAGGGTTTGATCCTATAGAAGGAGCTGATTTTTTTGTTGATTGATTTTACTGTATTGTTAATATGAGTATCAAAGCTGAGGTTGTTGTCAATTGTAACTCCTAGAAGTTTGGTTGTTAATTCAGGTGATATGAGTGTGCAATTGTTAGATGTGACTGAGAAATCTATTAGGGTGGAGTAAAGAGCAGGAGCTTTGTTTTTTTGGGTTCAAGAGGAGGCAACGTTGAAGAAACCAAGATTCTACTATATTAAACACTTTTTGAGTTATGGATTGCAGTTCAGGTGAGGAATTGGCTGAGCATATAATTGTAGAATCATCAGCATATTGTATACAGGTAGCCTGAGGGATTGATAAGTGAAGATCATTGATGAAAATTGAGAATAGAAGAAGGCCTAAAATGGAGCCCTGAGGGACACCTAAGGTGACAGGCAGGTGAGAAGATAGGTTATTCTCCCAGAGCACAGCTTGCTGCCTATTACTGAGGTAGGAACTGAACCATTTTACAGTGTGAGCATCAAGAGAGAGTGATTTGAAAATATTTATAATATTCTATATTATAAATATTATAATATAAAATTAAACACAATTTACAGACTCTGTTGAGGAGTCTAAGTTATACAATCTCACAAACTTCTAATCTGGCTTAACATCAAATTCCTGTAAAATGTTTCCAGTTTTATGCTAAATTTCCCTGAAGTGTGAAGATTCCCAGTAGTTGCAGCTATCCTGTGCAAATAGAACCGTAATTGTCTATGCAAGTCCACCAAATGTAATTTGTATTCTCCTTTATTTTGTAAATTTGGAAAAAAGACTGGAAGATTGATCATCTGATTAATATTGGCTTCTGATGTTACCTTAGGGAGAAAGGATGGGTTAGTACGTAAAGATATCCTATCTTTATGAAAAATCATATAAGTACCCAGATAGATAGTGCTTGAAGTTCTGACATGCTCCTAGCAAAAGTAATGGTAACTAAAAAAGCAGTCTTCAAAGACAGATACTGCAAATCTACCGAAGCTGCAGGTTCAAAGGTGGGTGAGACTAAAGTCTGAAGCACTAATGTAAGGTCCCACGGAGGTGTAGGGTCCTTCATCAGGGGTCTCAAAAGAAAGGTACCCTTAAGGAAGGCCTTGCAAAGTTTAGAAGAGGCCAACAAAATCATATTTCCCCAACATGAAAATTTGAAATTGCAGCTAGTTGGACTTTGACAGTGGAGGAACTGGCACCCTGCTGAAAAGAACCTGCCAATAATTCCAATACCGCAGACACTGGAGCAGTAATGGGATCTGATGCACGTTGTGAGGCCCATAGTGAAAAATGTTTCTACTTACTACTGTATACCCTCCTGGTAGAAGACTTGCGACCCGCCACCAAAATGCTTTTAATGGGAAAAGATAAACCAGGAGTTCTAATAATCATGGGAACTGGAGCAGCCAATCTTTGAGCTTTAGACTGTCCAGATCTGGATGAAGAATCCCCAAGGGATGATAAATGAGATCCAGAACTGGATCCAATGTCCATGATGAAACTACTAGATGAGACCATAGAGAGGGAAACCTGACTTGGCGAGGCCAGAATGGGGAAATGAGGATCACAAAGCTCCCCAGCCTGTAAGCTTTCTGAAGAAACTTTGATATCAAGGGCAGATGAGGATAAGCATAAAGAAGACCGGGAGGCCAAGTATGAATCAGAGAGCTTCTGGGGGCTACCCCCTGAGGGGGGGTTCAGAGCGAAGAACTCGCTGCATTTCGTGTTGGAAAATGATGCGAAAAGATCACAACAAGGCCAACCCCACTTTTGAAAGATCTGCTCCGTCACTGAAGGATTCATAGACCACTCATAAGGCATCAGGATAGACCTGTTGAGCCTGTCCGCTAGAATGTTGGACCATCTCAGAATGTGCGTTGCCACCAGAAAATGGCCGGTGGAGATCGCCCATTCCCACACTCTCATGGCTTTGCAACAAAGGGGGTAAGATCTGGTTCCCCCCTGTTTGTTGATGTACCAGACCACTGACATGTTGTCTGTCTGGATAGCAACTGTCCCCAGAGGAAGATGGGCATGAAGAGCCTTCAATGCAAGAAGCACCACCCTCAATTCCAGGACGTTGATATGCAAACTGGTCTTGGAAGGGGACTAGGTGCCTTGAACTGTTCTTCCTGAGCAGTGCCTCCCAACCCTAGCTGGGAGGCAACCATGGTCATCTTGATTTTGGGAAATGATGGGAGAAAGGGATGTCCCCTGACTATGTTCAGGGAATGAATCCACCACCGAAGAGAGTCCCTGCACACTCGGGAGATTCGAACAGGATGAGACTATGGCAGATCTAATAAGGACCATTGAATGGCAAGAGTCCACTGAAGAATCCACTTGTGAAGGCGTGCTAAGGGTAGCAGGTTGATTGTGGCCACCATAGACCCCAACTCTCTCAGTACCACTTCTTCTGTTGGAGATTGGGCTTGAAGGACGTAAAGAATGTGTATCTTCAGGATGTGAATTCTGTCTGGGCTAAGGAAAACTTTTGTCTGGATAGTGTCTAACCAAGCCCCAAAGAAGTCTAAGATCTGAATGGGGGCCACTGATGACTTGTTGAGATTGATGGTGATGCCCAGCCTGTGTTCTAGTGAGAGGAAATAATCCCTGGCTTGACAAAGCTAATGCTTGGAAGGGGCAGTGAAGAGACAATCATCCAAGTAAGAGAAGACCTGGATACCCTGAAGCCTCAGGTGATCCGCTACTACTGCCATCACTTTGGTGAACACACTGGGGGCTGTGGTGAGACCAAGGGGAAGGGCTCTGAACTGATAATGATTGGCTACTAGCCAGAAGCGGAGGAACCTTTGAGACTGTCTGTCCATCTTGACATGATAGTACATGTCCTGGAGGTTGATTGAGCACATCCAGTCTTTTGCCTGCAAGTAGGGCAGTATGGATTGAAATGTGACCATCCAGAATTTTGCCGTGGCTACTGACAGGTTCAAGGTGGATCGATCTAAAATGGGTCTTAGGTCCCGATCTTCTTTGGCACTAAAAAGAACCTGGAATAAAGGCCTAATCTGGAGTGGTCAAGGGGGACAGGTTGGATGACTCATTTCCTTAGCAACTTTCCTATTTCTAATGCTGCTTCCTCCCTTTCCACAGGTGGGATGTCCAGGAGGTATTTTGGTTGTAGGGCTGGCTCAATGAATGGGATAGAATAGCCTCTGGATATGATCTGCAACACTGAACTATCTGTTGTTATGGACTCCCATGGCATTGAGTGAAATGATAACCAGCCCCCGACTGCCTCCAGAGATGAGCAGTCAGGCAGCCCTTCAGGGCTGCTATGCGGGCCTGTCTAAGAACAGTTCTCAAGACCCAAAATTTCTCGGCCCCCCCCCTCTGCCTCTGGGGTGACGTCTATCATAACCCCCTCTGTCTCTAGGGGAATGTGAGTCTTGAGTGTCTCTGAAGAACACCTGAGACATCCGTAACCACATCTTCTTTGGCCCTCACTGATTCCTAGAAAAGGATCTTTGAGGAGAGAAGTGGATCCCAATGGTAGATAGTATCTTGCCGTCCTCCTCACTCTGGACCAAGGTCTTGTGTACAGATTTTCCAAACAGGGAAGAACCATCATATAGGGCATTGGTGAACAACACCTTAAAGGGTTCTGAGAACTGGCAAACTCAGAGCCAGGCATGACACCTGATGGCAATGCCTGTACTGGCCACTCTAGCAGCTCCCTCAGTGACATGGGAGAGGAGACACATGGATGTGTTAGCAATTGACTTTACAGTGGCCATTCGAGTGGAAAACGTCTTCTTGTCCCCCGCCAACATGGACTCAGGGATCAACTCAGCGATCTCCTTAATTAAGTCTTGCTGCAGCCAAATCACATATGGCATGTAATTCAGTGCTCTTACAGAAAACGTCACTGAAGCATACACCAACTTCCCGAATTGGTCCATTGCCCTTGACTCTCAGTCAGGAGGATGGACCATGGAGGTCTCCTGGGCTAGCTCTTTCTTTGTGGCAGCTGCCACTACCATAACATCAACCAAGGACCCTTTGTTCCAGACCAACCTGTCCATAGAGGGGCTAAGGACTTTATCAGGGTGCTTAGGGATGTTGTCCACCATGTCCAGATCCTTCCACGTCCAAGATGTTATGACGTCCACTAAAGGATCTGTGGGAGGGGACACCCAGGAAGTAGATGTGCCTGTGCTGAATGCCTCAAGGAACACTGATTCGTCTGAGGTAGGTTTTTGGGCAGACCACCCCATCCTCTGGTGGAAGAGTTCCATGATGTCTCCAAAGGAAACATCCTTGGGGGGGTGACTGGAGGGACTGTCCTCTTCCTCCAAATCAGTGTCTTCAGTAAGGAACTCCAGCAGGGAGTCCAAGTGCCTCCTTTTGCATGTCCATTTGCGAGGGATCTCCTCAGTGGGACTCTTTGGGGAGGGCTTGCCAATGTCCTGCTGCTCCCAAGCGGGAGCTTCTTGAGGCAAAATGGGGCAGGCTGTCCCTGAGATGGCAGGATGTTCAGGGCCATACCCAAAAGAGAGGAAGTCGGGGCGGAGTCCAAGGACAAGATGGTCAAGGGTCTCAATGACACCAAGAGAATCCTCTCCACCACATCAAAAGCCAAAGGAGAACGGATATCCTGAGAAATGCCAGTTGGAGCTGACCCCCTCTGACATGATGGGGGAGTCAGAGCTGAGACTCCAGGAGCTGAGATGCTGAGGGGAAGACTGCACTCTGACGCACTCAGAGCTGACAGCAACTCCTCGGATCCAACGCCAAGGCTACGACTCCAAGAGCTTGGATCTGACCCAGTCAGATCAGACATGCTGAAGACAATAGCTGGTGTCAAAGTACTAGTTACCATTGGGGCCGACCCCTTGACCCCAAGGGTCCTCAGATCCAAAGGCTCCAAAACTGAAGGCCAGATCGTAGAAGGAGTAATCGGGGTAAAGAAAGATTGTCAGCTCTCTGCTCCAGAGGGAGAGGGGGCAGGCAAGACTCCCATCTGGATTTGGGTGCAGATGAACTTCTGCATCATCCAATCCATCTCCGCTTCACTAAGGCTCCAGGTGGAGCGGGAGGAGGAGGCTACCGACATTGGTCTGGAGTGTCAGTGAGGGGAAGCCTGGATGGAAGACTGGATCTAGGACTCCTCTGGCTGAGGGGGAAACCTGGGAGAGTGGAGCCGGGGAGATCCTGGCTTAGTCGTTGGCCTGGTTTTCAGCAGAGGCCCTGCCAGAGCTGAGTGGTCAGGCAACTGCTTCTTAGGCCTATCTTTTTTCTGCTTCTCCCCTTCCCCAGACCTCTTGGTGGGAGTTTGAGTCCCAGTGGCCAGGGAAGGGGAAGAATGTTGAAGCTGGGTGTGCAGGAGTTATAGACCCTGAGGAGGGAAGTAGGTCCTTCAAAATAAGCTTATCCCTCCTCTCCTTGAGTGCCTTCAGGTTAAACCCCACAAAGATAGGACAGGGGGTAAGCAGATGAGCAGCCCCCAGACATACTATGCACAGAGTGTGGCCATCGGCTGAGGAGAGCTTATGGCCACACTCTGTGCACTTCCTAAATCCTGATTTTGGGGTATCAGCCATACACCCAAGACAGGCCTACAAAACCACACACACACAAATGCTATAGAAAAGGAACAGAAAAGTGAAGAGTTTTTTTTTTACTGTCGACCAAACATGGAGGGGAGGCTAGAAAGTAGTGATAGAATAGAAATTTTAAAGATAGAGAAAAAGGCCCAAAATTGACACGCTTACCCAGAAAAAACACTCAGAGCTCAGACTACAATGCTTACTTTTCAGCGGCAAATGAGATCTGAACTGAGGAAGGAGACAGGGGTATTATGGGTAAGGGGAGGAGCTTGGTGCTCGGATCAGGTGCTAGTTATGTGGCCGAGTCGGATCTGATAAGGATCCGTAACCCACAGGTTGAAGACCAAATGAAGTCAACTACTTCAAATCTTCATTTTACAGTCTGGCAGCCTTAATACAGGAATGTCAGAAGGTTCATTTATAGCTCCTGCTTTCTCTTCATCCCCTTTATTAATGACTTAACAAGTGCTTTTTCCTCCCTTAACATTGTTATATCTGATGATGACTTGCAACTTACAGACACCAGAAAAGCCATCACTGACCTTCCTAGCAAACTGCAGATGAAATTCACAGCTTTATGCAGTTGGATTCATAGCAATTCACTGCTAATCAACCCTAACAAATCAACTTGTGGTATTTTCCTCTAGTCAAAAACTACCAACTCTGCCTTCACTATTAATAAAGAACAAGAATAACAAAGTTGTTCGCAGCCAATGATAAAGTGTTTGCTGAAGAACTTCAAAATACTATTAATGTGTTCAATATGAGAGGTTATGAGAAGGAAAATCTAGTTCAGAGTGTTAATAAAGTAAAAATGGAATGGGGGTGGCTAAAGTATAATTTGTTAGGAGGTGGTCTTGCACAAGAAAAGACAGAGAACAAATGTCTTTTTAATGCAGAATTAGTAGAGTTGGTGAATATTGATTGGGGTTTCCTGATTAAAAATAGGGATTTTGCTCATGTGTTAGATAAAAAATTGGGAGTTTCATATAAAAGGAGAAGAAGTATTAAGGATAGTACATGGTAAAATTGTTTCTCCAGGAGAAAAAGTAGCTAGGAATGTTCCCTGTGGCAAATGTGGTTGTTGTAGGTATGTAGTCTAAAATGTTTATAAAATTAGTGGAAGAAAGTATGTTGCATAGGACAGATTTAGTTGTGAAACTGAAGGAATTGTTTATGCACTGAAATGCCCGTGTGGAAAGTTTTACATAGGAGAAAGTAAAAGAGTATTTAGAATATGTTTGTTAGAGCATGTCAGGGATCTAAACTTGACTAACAACTTCACTAATACATGTCTTGCTACCCAACCTGCTGTTTAGCCAAGTATCTATGCCTCATAGCATTTGAATGTCTAAGCATTATGAATTATGAAATCTGATTGTATTCTATGTTCACATTTTCTGATAAATCTTTGCCAATCAGATGTAATGTCTGCATATTGTGTATATTGTTATCTACCTGTATTCTTTGTCTATATTTTTCTAAACATGTCTGCCTGAGTTTTTCACTCAGTGATGTATGTACTGTCTCTTTTTTTGGTATGTGGAGCTTTTCTCCCCGGGCCTCCTCTGAACATGAACATATATCCAGTCAGACTATCACGGTCAACAAATTTAAAATAAAAAAAAATAAAGACAGGTAAAATACAAAGCTTAGTGGCAATGCATTTTTAAAATGTATCATGATGGTAAAGTGGATCAGTTGCAAGCTACCGTATTAGAAAAAAGTTTTTAGTGAACAATATAACAATGTCAATTTGAAGAACAAATTCCTTTACAAAGAGTCAATTTTCCTTTTAAAATATAATACATTGGTTCTCAAGGGCTTGAATTGTGAATGTAATTGGAGATTTTTAATTTAATGTAATTGGATAATTATATAATTATTTAATTGAATTATTGTATAATTAGGTTTGTTATAAAAACTGAGTTGCTATTGGATGGAAGTATGTATTTTTGAAAGGCTGTTAAGCCGAGGTGGTAGAGATGTTTCTATATTGTGATTTTACAATAAACTGAACCTGATTTTTGCAGTGATTACTGGCCTTTATTTGGTGGTTTCTGTGAATTTTCCTCTTTGGTGTGGTGTCAATAACAAAACAATTCCTCATGTTTCAGAAGAAAAAGTACTTGACCTAACTGTAGTTCCTTACCTGTCATTTGTATGGTGTGCTGAAGAGGATTTTAGCAAAACACTTGATTGGCTTAAATTATATTACAATATGTTGAATCTTTTATCTCCCTCTTCCAGTCATGCCCTAGCAAGGAACATTCTCATTCCTAAAACTGAATATGGTCTGTCATTGATAACCTGTCACACTAGTTCTAAGTCACATAAAATACAAACTGCCGTCAACAAAATACACTGATTTGTTTGTTATCAGACACAAGCACTCACTGCTGCAATTTCTTAAATGGTTTTAACTGGCTAGCAATAAGCAGCAGGGCCAAACTGCTTTCACACTCTGTGTTATATAAAATCATTGCACTGGGACAATGGCCTTTATTAAAAATAAAACTGCCTATTAGGCTATAATGTATTATCTCATAGTTTCTAAACTATGACTTGTTAGGTAAATTCACCTACCAGCTGAGGCAAGACAAGTCTTTGGCTGACCTCAAAGCTAAACTAAAAGAGCAGTTACTGCAAATAGCTACCTGTTCTTGCTTTCATCATCCTGACCTGAGGAGAAATTCACAGTAGTATATGACCAATTATTTATCACGTATTGCCTGTATGCAAATTAAGATAGATGGGTACAATACTTTTAACATCTTAGACCACGAAATCTAGCCAAAGACTAACATAATGGGGGACAAAGGCCCCAAAATAGGGACATATTTAAAATTTTGCTCATAAACTTTGAAAGTTGCTAGAATAACATTTTTGGTACTTACGTATTATCGAAACCACATTCTGAATGACTCACTCTGCAGTTGTGCTTATGCCGCAGACATTTACTGGCTGCATTATGTCATTAAAACATTTAATAGTTGGTGAGGAAAGTGCAATTTTAACTTTCTGCTGGCATCTTGTATGAGTACACCCTGCAGTCTTGTAAGGTTACACACATTTCCTAGCCTTGCCATTGCTGTTTGTAACAATCTGTAGGTGGCCCGTACTTGCACTTGCATGCTGCATAATTCTACTTGGACATGTTGCACTGTGAGCATGAGGTGTGTAATGGTCTGTAGTACTACCTTTGGTTTCTATTGCCTTCATACTTTGTGGAGGGCATCATAATTCACCACTGAATCTTAATACCACCAGGGATTTTAAACCTCCTGTAATAAAACAGTTCTGCCAGCAGCTAAGACAGCAGTGAGTCACTTACCATTTCGCTGTAGTTCTGAACTTGTTGGTCATTCAGAATGTGGTTGAGATAATACATAAGTACCACATTTTTTGTTAACATGCATTTTCTGGGGATATAAAGTATGAAATGCAAATGTCTGCCATTATGTAGTGACATCAATCCTCTGTGATTTGTCAGAGAACCAAAAGTTTTACAAGGAGCAGTTCAAAAATATGAAGCAAAAGACTGGATATTCTGTGGAAATCTGGACAGTTGAGAAGTATATTTGGGTGCTGTTGAAGCTGAAGTAAATAATTTATGCACGTTTGTTAATACTGTTCCTATACAGTATAATTCTGTGGCACTTTGGTGCAAATATTTTGTAAACTTTTTTCTGCAACCATATCCATAAAGACTTCAAAAGTAAAAAGTCAGGGGCATTCAGGAACCTTGTAGCTGAAACACTTGATGAACCAAATGGGTCATTTGCATATACCCCATGAGCCTCTATCACAAGACGTTTAATGTATCAAACAGTGAAAACTGTAGTGGAGCTGGGTCTTTTTTTTTAACTGAATGGTTTGTTTACATGGGGCAGGATTCACGAAGCGTCCGTATAAGAGTTACAAGGCTTACATGGAGGCTGCAGTTAAACGGTGTGACGTCAGCATGTCATGCATATGCATGAGGGCATGCTGAATCACACCTAAGGCTTACACGGTCCGTGGAAGACAGTAGAGGGCATGTCCGTAGGCCGAGCCCTGCAAACGGACACGCCTCCAGAAGAGTAAAAGTCCTGAAAGTAAACCCCCACGACAGAGTCCGTGTAAATGTGAATAAACACAACACAACACATACCCCACAGACTATGAACATAAAATATATAAATGAACGTTATATATTTTTTTTAAATTGTAAAGATGTTTGCCCGTGAGTGCGCTCATTTGCACGGGCATGCCCGTAGCTTAGCCACAGTTAGCAGTCAGTGGAAAAGCATATAAGAACTACATATGCAAAGTAAGCCAAGAAGCAATAGCGTAGCAGTAGAGATGTCGGCTGAAGAGCAGGCAGTCATGGTTTGAGCCCCCCCAACATCAATTTTTATTTTTAGTGAAATAAGCACGAAACAAGTCCCTGACAAATATGTACACATATAAAATTATATTTTATGTAAAATGTAATGAAATGGGCCATTTATTTTGAAGAAATGTGAGATAACAAAATAATAAAAAATGCCAGATGTGCCTATAGCTGAGCTACAGTTTAGCAAGTTGAGTGCATCTGCCCATAGGTGAGCAGTGGTTTAACAGGTGTAAAATGAGTGCCCGTATGTGAGCAGTGGTTTAACAGGTGTAAAATGAGTGCCTGTAGGTGAGCAGTGGTTTAACAGGTGTAAAATGAGTGCCCGTAGGTGAGCAGTGGTTTATCACGCTGAAACTGTGTGCCCCTAGCTGAGCTGAGCATAATATGCGTGCTGACAGCCAAATGACACGTAAACCAGCATAACCTGTTTGTGTGGAGCTGCGCGCCGCGTCAACAAGCTAACTGACGGGCAACGTTGAGCAAGCTGTAA
Source organism: Protopterus annectens (assembly GCF_019279795.1). Taxonomy (NCBI): domain Eukaryota; kingdom Metazoa; phylum Chordata; order Ceratodontiformes; family Protopteridae; genus Protopterus; species Protopterus annectens. The sequence continues at coordinate 876,341,823 of NC_056731.1, read as the reverse complement.
CAAAACTGCCTTTGCACAGACACACCTCCTAGCCTGTGTAGACAGTCATAAAATATAAAAAGCAGTGGCCAGGTTCGAACCCAGGATACCATGCACCATAGTCAAGGTACTGAACCACTAAGCCATGACAGTTGCACTTAGAAATGCAGTAATAGCAAATGTATAAGGAATGAATAGAAAGAGAAGCATGACAAAGCAGGTTTTGTGAAGCTGATACAATTTCAAAATGGCCAATCACAGATAAGTGCGGGAAAAACGGCATATATAAGCCCCATAGGTGGGAATACACAGCATAACCGATTGTAGAACCAACTTGCAGCCAGAATGTCAGGTGTAGGTGAGGGTAGTTGCTTTCAAGCACAGAGGTGGGGCATTGAGGAGTCCAAATATATGGTTTGGCTCCTTGTCCACAATCATGAGGCCCAACTCATGCAGGGCCAGGTCCTGTGGGGAGCATATAGGGCTGAGGCATAGGACCGGTTGGTTCATGATCTCACCAGTGCCACAGGGATACCAAGGACTGGTGAGCAGGTCCGTCACCACCACGCGGACCTGAAGAGATGGAAGCAGGACCAGCTGAACCGTTGGATCCAGGAGGCCCGGCAAATGCCCAACGCCCCACTACTGAGTAAGTTACATCTAATTATTTATGTAAGAAATTAACCTAGCTGATATTATGGAGATGTGTATTCCAATATTACTGTATTTATATTACAGTGGCAGGTGTCCGTTCTGCGAACCGTAGAGCCTATGGCGATAGGCTGGCGCGGTTGCTCCACCAGGCAGGTCAGTAATCCTCTCCCTGTAACTGTAAATAAATATAAAAGTATGAAAGTTAGCAAAAGAGTGCAGTGTAGTCACTAAGTAATAAAATGTGCAAGAAACAGTGTAAGAGGGTTTGCAAGTATTGCTTGATTACAAAAGTGTGATGCAGTCTGTAATCCAAACAGAAAAATGAAAAAGTCTGAAATAAAGTCTGAAATAAAGATGTCCCACCTGTAATATAATAGTACATAACCTGCAGCACGCTGAAAAGTACAGCTGCATAAGCTGAGTAAAACACGTGTGAAATATATCCCTGTTGAAATACAGAAACATGACAGAAGTGAGACTGTTGGAAAGGATTGTAATAACTACAGGTAAAGCATGTCAATAAAGCCTAGAATTAAGTACCATCCTGAATTGTAAAAATAAAACAAGTGAGGGAGTGTGAGAAAGAGTTATGAATCCACCAATAAAGTAGTAATAACTCCTGAATAAAGTATACTGCAGTCAGTACAGAATGAAATGAATGTGACAAGCAGAATCAAACTGTAAAATGTGTTGAAAATGTCACCGCAGCTGGAATGTGTATCCCAAAATCTGGATATGTTGCTCTCAGTCTGCAATATGCAGATAGTATGGTTGTCTGAAATACCAAACATCCACAGTTGTCTATAGCTATATAAAGCAAATGTAGCAGGATGATGTAGCTGAACAGAGCCAGATATGAATGTGTATGAATAAAAATGAAAATGTATATTGATGTAGCAGTAACATTCCTATCACCAACTTGAAGTAGTTATCACATAGGAAACTGTAGGCAGAACTGTAGTGTGTATATATCTGCAGCTATTAGAAATGTACAGCATATGTATTGGTATTTGAAGTTGTTTATTAAATTTTCTTCACCCTACCCTATAACCACATATAATCCATTCCACGTGAAATTGGTATGTGCAATCACAATTAACACCCCTGGACATTTGTCCTGTTGGTTCATACATATTTGCATGTACGTTGATGCATCTGCCCTGTTCATACATCCAAACCTGATGGCCTGTTTCCATCAATCAACCCTGCATGTTGTTGGACTGTGTATTGCTGTTCAAAATATGCATGTGTTATGCTTGCTGTTCAATGGTTTGAATATCTGGGTGTTTGGTTAATGGGAATACTAATGCATGCTGTTACAACTAATTGTGAATGGTATTGTACATTACTAACCCAAACTGTCATGACATAATGCAAAACATAGGACGACAGGGAAGGTGGGTTCCAGCGGCCCACCTCTCCCACCTCAGCTGGCGAGTGCACCTGGCAGTAGTGCCCAGTCCGGACCATCCTCCGGTGGCCCTGTGCCACCTGCGGTTGGAAGCGCTGCAGGGGATGGGGCTCGTCCCCCCTCTGCAAGTGTGGCCAGAGGAGAACAACCACTCACCCTCCGTAGTTTCCGGACTGTGGTGCATAGGGAGATCCAGGAAGCTGTTCCTGGGCCCCTACGCCAGCTTGAGGCACAGGTGGCACAACTAATGGGCATGCCTGCTGCCCGGCCTACACAGCCCCCAGCACAGACCCGTCCTGGGCTGTGAAGGCACAATGGCAACTGCCCATGGGTGGGGATATCAGTTCCACTGTTGCCATCTGTGGGCTCATGGGCTCTAGATATTCAAACATCCATCCCGTCAATTGTGTAACCCCCCCACGTGTCATACACCGCCCCTCTATGCGTCTTGTTTGTCTTGTCTGTTGACCTATCCAACCTACCTCCCCAGCTATACTGACTTCCTGTATCTGACATACCACTCTCACCTGAAAAAAAAAAAAAAAAAAAGGGCACTCTGTACCCACAAAAAAATTACGCCTCATACATAGCTGCCCATTTCGCACACATGTCTGCTGGACATGGAAACTGTCAATTACAATTGGCTGTACAAGTATTATTGTTGTCCTCACACCTCTCTCAGGGGTGGAAGGTTTCAAATGTCACACCAAATTACAAACATATGCACAGTTGTTGCTGATGAAGAAATGGGCAGCTATGGGCCTTACCTACATCCCTCCTGCAAAACCCGAGCTTGTTTCCCTACTGTCTTACCCTCTTTGTGACCCCTTTTTCACCACTTTCCTGTCTCCCCATTTTCATTTCTTACAAAGAAAATAGCACGGGTGTGCGCAAGAGTAATCACTTTTAAGCAGTTGTAAGTGGGTGTGCGCAGAGCTGAACGCCAGTGCGCATGCGTGAGCTCTGCGCAAACCAGCACTAACCCGGTTACAACTGCTTAAAATTGCTTTAGTCACTCTGAATGACAAGTCCTGTAGTCTGCCCAAAAGCAAAATAAAATCCCACTGTCAGTCCCAAACCCAGGAAACAGTAGTCTGCATGACTTACCACTAAGCCATGACTGTTATATAAGAACATTGTGCTACAATAAATATATCATGTAATAGTAGGAATGAATGTAAAGGGAATATAGGATGTGTAGTACACAAAGCATGTCATGTATATTTACTGTCAAATGTAGTGGATTTCTAGAATAGTAGTGTGTGAACAGAAACAGCCATGCTAGTTGGTAGCTAGTAGGTAATAATGTCACTGTAGCACCTTGCAAGCCACACACATACTCACAGCAGGATAATCACTGCCCATACCCTACAACCTCTTACAGGAACACATCCGGTCTAAGTAATAAAAAATGTGGAGCAAAGGGCCAAAAACAGGGACACATTCCAAATAATGCTACAACAAACTTTGACAGTTCAGAGAGTAACAGGTTCTGCATTTTGTTGGATGTTTGGAAGGGTATGAAGTCTGAAACTGAAATGTTTTTCACTATAGTCTGACTTGAGCCCACAGTGATTTGCCAGAAAAAGCTGTTTATGAGATATTGACCAAAATATGAGGCAAAAATGTGGACAACCTGCAAATATCTGCACACTTGAGAAGTCTGGCACTGCCATATTTGAATAGTTAAGAGCCTAGACATAGCAACAGTGACTGAGTTACAGGGATGCCCCACAGACTCCCTGTGAAATGTACAAACAGTAGGCAGAAAGGTGTTACAACACATGCAATGGTAACTATGAAGTACTGAAAGTATGCACCACTTGCACGGCAGAAATAGTGTAGTTATACATATGCTCATGCTATCCCACAGTCACAACTGCAGAATACCAGACAATTTAATGGGTGTACCCCACTGATATGTACCATTCCATGAGGCAGCTAAAAGATGCACCTGAGAGTCTCTGGGGCCTGCTCAGCAGCATACTCAAATACCCTAATAGATGTCAAGGCCCACACCATGGCCAGACCACACTGCATGCAGTAACACCCTAGCAGATATAGCAAGCATTCCAAGGTGTGAATGTACATGGAAATTAGGAAAGCCACAGAAACACACTACAGTCAAGACACCTAGCAGGCATACAAGTAGTGAATGTAAAGGGCAAATATTGAAGCCATAGCAACAAAGTGCAAGAGCCACTGCTATATACCAGTTACACCACATGTCCCACAGGAAAGCACACACACCCACATTAACAGTAGTAGTAGTCTTAGGTGTCAGTGTACATACACACTTAGTACAGGAAACTGGAGAAATGAATGGAGAAATGTTAATCAACAACACAGCCAGAAATATGAGAGGGATACTAACCTTTACACTCACAGAACAGTGTCCACAGCAAACCAGCATGGTCCCTGCCCTTAAACTCTGAAAGGGCCATGCCTATCTCACATACCTTTTTATAGCACTGTCCTGGAATCACAGTGAGAACTGCAATCAGTACACAACTGGCTGCATGCAATTAGCAAATGCTGGCTAACAATTGGTGCAGAGGCCATCACATGGACATATGCAGATACCTACAAAAGCATGCTGTACTCCCAGTCCACACATGCAATACTTTCATTGCACCCTGTGGAGGTAGGGAGAGACAGAGAGAGAGAGAGAGAGAGAGAGAGAGAGAAATAAATAAATAAACATACACAAACAAAACCAGTCAGCAACAACCACTCTAAAGCTGACAACTGGCAAGTGGAGCAGCAGGACACCAAACCAGATGGCAACACAAGCAGCTATGACAAACACAGGCAATGTAAACTAATACTTTAAAAGTCTACATACTGTGAACCCTCCATATGTGTCATTGGTCTGTATCCATATGTATATGAAGATGTGCATAGGGCAGGGGACATACAGCAACTATCAGTGAAGGCTGTACATACATATGTATGTGAGGGCATCTATGTGCACATATCAATGTAGGTTGAATGTAGGTTGTAGTGCAATGTACAAAGTAGGTTTCACAGTTATGTATGTTTAGCAGTATGTTAGTGTGTGTATACAGTTTTGTAAACAAACATGTTGATATACCTATCTGTCATATGGATATGTATGTATGTCAATATATGTTGTATGTATATATATATATATATATATATATATATATATATATATATATATATATAATATGCATATATGTATACATACATAGAGAGGGATGTAGGAATACATAGACATATGTAGATAGATAGAATATGTACAAACATATATATGTAATACACACATACAGATATAGATATATGTAGATACATATACATAGACATACAGATCTGACTATCTACAGGTATGACTGTATATGACGATCTCACACTCCCCCTGTCCCACCCCCTCTGTCACTCTCACCCCCTCTCTGTCACACCCCCCATCTCTCCATATCTGTAGCAATATATACACATCAATATAAATATGTGTATATGTAACAGACATATATATATATATATATATATATATATATATATATATATATATATATATATATATATATATATATATATATATATATAAAGAGAGAGAGAGAGAGATGTATATATATTCTCAGTGAGGCACATGTGTACAGATGTATTGCAACAGGTGTCTGGTGACAAAGGCATGGAGTGAACACCAGTGTCAAAACTGGAGTACCATACCCCATTTCAAATCACCTACACCAGTAACCACCAGATATGTGATTGGCTGCCCACCACTGCATGTGTCAGGGGTGAACAGGGTCATAAATGTGTACAATAGTCCCCCCAATGATATTCACAGTGGCACACTATTCCTGGAATACCTGCACATGGTATGTGTCAGCAGACATGGTGTGTCAGCTATGGACATGTAGGTCAGTGTACCCTCCACACCACACAATGGCTGCCACGGTATGTACCTCACATGACAGCTACAGATATGGAGAAGGACACAGTGACATGTACAACACTGTGACAATGCACTCAAACACATTACCAATGCACAGTGACTGACAACACCACAGAGTACACACATACTACCCACATAGAGGTTACCACTCCTGGATTTACATACTTAAGTCACACCCATGACAGATGTCCAACAACCATAGTAACACCTCACACCATCCACAACCTAAATGACTGCTGTGTGTCATCCGTGACACTGCAGTAGAGAGCACATGGCGGAGGTACAGGTTCCTACCCACAGATAAGACATACCCGGCAATAAACCACACAGCATTAAGAAGCAAGACTCCCCATGAGTACATGTCACACATACTCCTGCTGAATGTTAGTCAGATAGGTAATATGCCATATGAGTCACCCTGTGTAACTGTTTGATAGGAGCAGGTTCCATCACATCACATGTGTCACAATGATCAGGGTAGCAGAACAGTATGCTGCTGTAGTCCCAGGGGCAATAGCATATTGTATTGTATTGTATTGTATTGTAATGTATTGTATTGTGTTGTATTGTATTGGTATGTAGAGGTGCCTCCTTCGTGAAGTGGAACCACTGCTGCTGTACGCCAGTGTACAGGTACATATCCTGTAGTCAGGCTAGTGTTACATAGCACTTCTATATGTGTGTTTAGCTCCTCTTGGAGTTCATGTAGCATGCAGCCGGGATACCATCAGGTCCCATTAATGTTGTGTTTTCTGCTTTTCTGAGGGCGGCTCTCACCTGGACATCTGTGATGACAGGGAGGTTACAGTCAGCTGGGATAAGTATGTCTTAGTTTGGGGGAGGGGGGGGACCTGCACTGAACCTGTCTGCCACAATGTTGCCAATATCTGTGGGTTCAGTGAATTATTTGTTGTTGTGTACTAACTATGAGCATATTGGAGGGTTTCTGACCAGGTTGCTAACATAACTGAAGAAGGCCTTGTCGTTATCTGTAGTGTCCCCGTTGATTTCCCTCTCAAAGTTGCCCATGGATGTTTGTATGAGAGAAAATAGCTCCTTACTAGTGCTGATCAGACATGCCTTCCCTTTATGGAATTATGCTCTGTCTTGCAGTAGCTTCCATCTTTTGTTATACAATCTGTCTATGGCTGGGGTCCACCAGACAGGATGCTGTCCCTTTGTGGAGAGTGTCTTGGTCTTATATGGGATTGCATGATCCATGCATTCTCGGAGATGTCCGTAGAAATCATTTGTGAAGGGGTCAGCATTGTGAGTTGTGTCTTCCACTGGCCTAGTGGGCTTAAAGGATACCATGTCAGTGGTATGAAGTGTAAAGTTTGCATTTGAAATGTTATTCACTGTAGTCATTTGTGCTGGTGGTAGAGGTGGGATATGTATATCCAGGGCAATTAGTTTGTGGTCAGCTCACAGTAGTTGATGATGTACCCCATACAGTACCTCAATACAAACCCCCAGAGTGAGGAGGTGCTTTGGACCTGAATCAGTGTTCTGACTGCTGGGGTTTGGTAGTATGTCATATGGAGTGTGCCAGGTACTGTTGCACAGTTGTTGGCTGAGCACTGATACCTGGCCATTTACATGTGTATCCACCAATAGACAGACAGATGCTATATATGTGAGATATGTTGTATCACAACAGTCGAGTAGCATGTGTAGTATGTGTGCCAAATTCTGCTGACATATTTTGCTGATATCATGTTATTTCCTTTTTCAGGACCATGGCTCACCAGCGCAATCCAGCGTACTCTGCAGCTGAGGATGAGGAGATACACCGGAGCCTGGTGCGGGATTATGCAATACTCTTTTCCTGCACCAGCCAGAATCAGCAGGAGAGGGCTGCACTGTGGCAAGACCTAGTCCGTTGGGTAAATGACATAGGCACGCATAATAGGACATATGAGCAGGTACGACATCACTGCAGTGATTTAATCAGAAATGTCCATCAGCGTGCATCGGATATCCACAAGCAACAGGTTGCCACAGGTGGTGGGGAGGCTACACATCCCCCACTCACCAGACTGGAGGGACTACTCATAAGTGTTGTGGCTCCAGCCCGCCAACAACAACAACAGCAGCAGACCTGCATTATGATGGAGGCTGGAGCCACACAGCAGCAAGACTACGAGTGTGCAGGTAATATGCCATATGTATAGTTGACCGTTGTGTACACTGGTAGTTAATGCATGTGTGACGTGTGTCCTTGGTTTGTAGCTGTCATCATAGTATTTACTGTGCAAGTGTGGTATTCTCAATATCAGCAGCTGACCTGTGAAAGGCGACTGTTGTACTACTGACCTGTATCATACTCAGTAACAATGGCACAGTTGTGCCCATTGACATTAATTTCCTCACTTCTGCAGGTCCCTCCGGTGTAACAGCAATGCAGCCTATCCATGCTGGTGAGTGTGTATTAACAATACCTTTAATAGTCTTGATAGTAATAGTAATATTAGGCTCACTGAGTAGTGCTCTGTGTATGCATGCAGGTGTGTCTGTGTCTGTGTGTTGATATCTCGCATACTGAGTAGTGTGCAAGTGTGCAACTGTGTGCATGTGTGCATGTGTGCACGTGTGCACCTGTGCATGTGTGCATGTGTGCACCTGTGCATGTGTGCATGTGTGCATGTGTGTACCTGTGCATGTGTGCATGTGTGCATGTGTGCATGTGTGCACCTGTGCATGTGTGCATGTGTGCATGTGTGCATGTGTGCACCTGTGCATGTGTGCATGTGTGCATGTGTGCACCTGTGCATGTGTGCATGTGTGCACCTGTGCACCTGTGCATGTGTGCATGTGTGCATGTGTGCATGTGTGCATGTGTGCATGTGTGCACCTGTGCATGTGTGCATGTGTGCATGTGTGCATCACTGGTAACATTGTGTAGACATTGTAAACTGTGTTTCCTGTTTCCCTCCCACAGGTTCTGGTGCTGCTCTGGTGTCATGCAGCAGGGAACCTGAATCAGGTGCCACGGGTACTGATAATGATGACATCTGTGTAATGGCACAGGAAGGTATGCCAGGGTCCGTCATTGGTCAGCCAATTGACAGTACACAGCTGTCAACCCCATCAATGCGCACAGTTATCCTGCCAATACACCCTTTGTCACCAATGTCCCTAGGTGATGGACAGGATACAGTGGGCATTGACCAGGGTAATGTGGTATCTGTGGCAAATGCTTCCCCACACAGCAGCCATGGGCATGGCTCTGAGATGGTACCACACAGACAAATGTCCAGGGGTTCTCATGGGAGCATCCGTGGGCATACTGCCCCTGTCAGACGTGCCCACAGAGGTCTTACAACCTCAGCTATGTTTCGGGCTGTCATGCAGGCACAGTCACGTATGGAACGGTACACCAGACAGGGTCTGAGGGAGCTGACAGCATGTCGCACAGCCATGACTGACAGTATGCGTGACATTGCGGCTGCCATCCGTAATATCACCGATGTCATAGACAGACGTTGTGGGGACATATTAGATCGGTTCCACAACTACATGTCCATGAGCCAGGGTGATGGTGGACAGCTGAGGCATCGACGTGGGCGTATGCCAGCAACAGCAGCAGCTGGCAGTCATCGCGGACGACAACAGGGCCACAGCCGCCCCCATAGTGCCAGCAGCAGCCCCAGCAATGCTGGGTCTGTGCTGTCATCAGACCGCCCCAGGAGACCATGTGCACGTGGCTCTGGACAGGACCGACAGGGATCTGTGTCCAGTCAATGAACACCTGCTTCTGATGACAGTATCCAGTCTGGATTGGTACCGGATACGGTCCATAGCACCCCTGCAAGGCACAGGTACCGTGTCCGTGGCCAGAGACACTGATCTGTATGACCTGGCAGGTACAGTCTGTGGCTGTCCACAAACACCAGTATATGGCAGCCATGAGGTGGAACTGTGTGCATCCATACACACATGCAAATTGACAACACCTAGGGCTACCGCATACACGCACACACTGCATCAACATTGCCCCACCTTGTACTGCTGTCCCGCTCCAACACACATACACATACATGTCAATTGGTGGTATCAGTGGCAGACTCAGGCATACCAAGTTCACACCCTGTGCATATGATGAAACTGTGCCACCTCCTGCAATCTGTAACATCAGTGCAGGTACAGGTTAACATGTTGCTGATGCACAGGGTGACTACATAGATGTGTAGTAATAGTATCATGTTGTTAACAGTACTGTGTGCTGATATAATTGTGGGTATATTCCAGCATGCCTGATGCAGTAAGGGTATGATTGTCTTGTACTGTTGTCTACACCCATGGTAAGTACCATAGTGTATCATCTGCACATGTTGGCATACTGGTGGCAAGGATGTCAACAGAAGGCTACATACGTAGGTAGCACAGGGGATAAGGTAATGAAAGTATTGATACACAATGATGGACATGTAAACTGCAAGTGGCATGTTGCCCACACTGGACTCTGCAATGCGGATGTTTGAGGATGTTGATATGTGTGCAGTACTACACGACTGGTACAGGACACACAGGAGCACCCTAGCACTGCAAGCTCACATCTCATACCATGCTACACAGCCCCAACACACAAAACTAACTTTCACAGGAGGGAGAGTCCCCATAAATGTCAGGGATACTGTGGTGGCAGGCCAGGTAGCATACATCATACTAAGTATGGAACCACTGAGTGAAGGCTCAGTGTCTGTTATTTGACATGTGTATTACTGCAGGTATGAGCACCTGGGTTTCTATCCAGTTATTGTACATCCTGACGGTACATGGTCTGTACACTTGTGTGCACTGAGACTGGACCCTAGCCATCTGACCTGTGTATTTCCATGTACATGTGTATAGTGCCTGCATATTTGCATTGTTACCTACTGGAAGTGGTACGGCTTGTTTGTTGTACAATGGACTACATGCAGCCCTGCTTACTGTAGCTTTGTTTGCATGCATGTTTGCTTGCAGTTACCCTGGAACACTGATCCTACCTGCAATGCAGAGTTACAGAGCTTCTGTGGACTCCTAGTGACATCTGCATAGCTTACTATATGTATGTCCATGTCTCACTTGACAGAACGTCACTGTTTGTCCTGTTCACATGTACATTGCCTGTGACATATTGCATATGACTTACCTGGCATTTGTCCATGTGAGCAGTCATATATGCCAGTGCTAACTAATCACAGGCACTACACCCTCACATACTCACCTTCTGTTGAACCACCTGCTTCGCTAGGGACGGCTTGCACCTGTCACCCCTGGGCTTTCGGATATTGGCAAAGGCTCTTGCTACCCCCATAGTGCCTTTTTTAGGCAAGGCTCAAAAGACAAACCCACCTCCATAGGTATCACAAGGGATAAGAAACTAAGAGTAATGCTACTCAACGCCAGAAGTCTAAACCTCAAGATGCACGCACTCGAAACTCTCCTTAGCATGTTGAACATCGATATCTGTGCAGTAACAGAAACCTGGTTCAGGGCTCCCGAGAGCACCCCAGCACTACCAGGTTATACCTCATACCATGCTTTTCGGCCCCAAAACTTGGACCGAACCACAAAAGGAGGGGGAGTATCGATATTCATCAAAGATACCCACACCTCCAGGTTGGTGGCAAAGCACAAAGCATCAGAGACAATCCATGTGCAACTAACAGTGGGTAAAACTGCCTTCCAGTTTATAGCCTGCTACAGACCACCCTCCCAAACCCAGGATACCCCACTCAGCCTTCATGAGAACACTGGAAAATATGAAGGTCTCTCCAAACACCATTATATTGGGCGACTTCAACTACCCAAACATAGACTGGGAGCATTACTCTAGCTCCAACACCCTAGCCCAAAGGTTCCTAGAATTTATAAACTCAAATGCTATGGAACAACTTGTTACCACTCCCACAAGAGGGGAAAACATACTGGACCTGATCATCACCAACATGGGGACTCTATGCTCCAGACCAGAAGTGTATCCCTCACTGGTAAGATCAGACCATAAACTAATCTCACTGGGTATTCACATCCCGACCCCACCCCTTGCACAGAAAACCACAGTGAAAATCTTCTCTAAAGCAAATTTCACACTCCTCAAAACTGATGTGGAATCCTTCAAAGCCCCCGGGCCTGTGGAAAATATGGCCCAGACCACAGAATCCTTTATAAACGCATTCTATGAACACCTTCAGGAATGCATGGATCATGCGATCCCAAATAAAACCAAGACCCAATCCTCCAAAGGCAGACATCTTGTCTGGTGGACCCCAGCCATAAACAAACTATACAATAGAAGGAGGAAGCTACTAAATGATAGAGCAAAATCCCAAAAAGGGAAGGCATCACTGATCAGTATTAGCAAAAAACTACGGGCACTCATAAAATTGTCTAAGGCCAGCTTCACGAGAAAAATTGCACAGGGCACTAAGGATAATCACAAGGCTTTCTTTAGTTATGTTAGGAACCTGGGTGGTAATTCCCAGATATGCTCAGAATTAGTCCAAAATGACAAAAAATACACCGAACCCACAGGCATTGCCAACATCCTAGCTGACAGGTTCAGTGCAAACTTCTCCCCCCCCCACACCAAAAGGACAAATATCTATCCCAGCAGAGTGCTGCCCCCCTGACATCTCAGATGCTCAGGTAAGAGCCACCATCTCCAAAGCAAAAAACATAGCATCAATGGGACCAGACGGTGTCCCGGGCTGTGTCCTACATGAACTCCAAGAAGAGCTAAACCCAAACATAAAACTACTGTTCAATCTCAGCCTTACTACAGGATATGTGCCCAAAGAGTGGCGTACAGCAACAGTGGTCCCTCTCCATAAAGGTGGTGCCTCAATGGATCCTGGAAACTATCGCCCCATAAGCCTGACTAGCTTGGTCTGCAAAGCTATGGAAAGGATCATCATGGACCTCATAAATAAAGATATTAGGGACCTACAGACACTGGATCCTACCCAGTTCAGCTTTGTTAAGGGCAGATCCTGCCTCTTAAACCTGGTTGATTTCTTTGAAACAGTCATTGACGAGGGGAAGGTGGTCCACACAGCCTACCTGGACCTCGCAAAAGCCTTCAATACAATACCCCACTTGGGCATTATAGATAAGCTCACCAGCTTAAATATAAACCCATATGTCACTAGATGGATTGCAAACTGGCTCAAGGACAGAACCCACATGGTTAGAATTGCTGGAGCCATGTCAGACTCCAAACCAGTTACAAGTGGTGTCCCACAAGGCTCAGTCCTGGGACCTCTCTTGTTCGGTATATATTTCTCGGAGGTACAGGCCAACACGGAAGGACTGTGGCTGACCAAGTTCACAGATGACTGCAAACTGGGCGCCATAATCGACTCTCCAGCTGACACAAGCATCCTCCAAAAGGCCCTCATAGAAACAGACAACTGGTGCCAGAGCCATGGCCTCAAGCTAAATGCCAAAAAGTGTATAGTCATCCCCTTTGGCAAAAACAAAGTGCCCACAAATTACCACATAGGTGGTAATCCATTAAGTACAGAAGAAGTAATTAGGGACCTGGGGACCCAAGTTGATAGCAATCTCTCATTTGACAACCACGTGGCCAAAGTGGTTAGAAAAACATTTTATATAGCCCACCTAATCATGAAGGGATTCACATCTAGATCAGGGGAGGTCATCGTGCCTCTTTACTCATCCCTCATCAGGTCCATAATTGAGTAAAATGCCACTTTTGGGATGTACCTTACCAGACACCTGCAGCAACTGGAAATACCCCAAAAGTACCTCACCAAGAGGATCAAAGGGCTCAAACAGATGCCATATGCTGCCCGGTTAAAGAAACTCCAGCTCTACTCAGTGGCATACCGCCTGTTCAGAGGCGATCTGTGCCTGACGTATAAAGCCATGTCCAACCCGGAATTAATGGACATGCTGCACCTCAGAAAATCCAAATCCCATCGAGCTACGCTCGAAGACTTGAACCTCAGCACTGAAATAAATAGGACATGCTGGAGGGACAGATTCATAACCCAGAGGCTCCCTTCACTCTGGAATAAAATCCCAGTCCAGGTTAGGCAGAGTCCCTCATTGACTCTCTTCAAGAGGAATCTTGATGAGTGGATGGGAGATCGTAGGTTTACCCCGGGTATCACTTCTGTGTCACTGTTAGACAGAGGCACAGTATACTAACCTCGAAAAATGGCATAGCAAAATAAATTTAAAATGGGTGGTGAAAGCCAAACACATACTGGCTAGGCTTATAAATGCCCTAGGGCAGATAGCCTTGTATGAACCTATGAACCTATGAACCTATGTACCTTGTTCCCCATTGACCCTATGTGCTGTTAATCACCATGGCAATCACAATACTATGGTAGCATGTGCAAAGGTCACTTGTCAGTCACCTCTATGGTACTGTTGTAGAATATGTGGGTCATGTGGCAATGTCACAGCTGCCACATGTACACAGTCAACCCTCTCCCCTACACATGGATGTACAACACATGTATGAGATGCAACCACATAGCCAAACTGGGGACTAAGCATTCTGAACCCAGTACTGGCATAACCTGTCAGGTGGCATGAAATACTACAGTGACTACAATACAAGTCTGATATAGACCTACACTGACAGCAATCCAAACACGTGAACACACTGGGTCATTCGTGGAGCCTCAGAATAGCATCCTGCCTGAGCAGCAGACACCTCTGCAGCTGACACACAGGCATACATTAAGCCGGAACACAGCACGTGCAACATATAGCACACAAATCCTGTGTGCCAAACAGTCACAGCCTGCACGGCTAGACAACACACCTGCTACAGTTGTGTTTGGTACCTTTATTGTCCGGTACAGTGAGGTCCCGCTCACCAGGCTGGACAAGGTGAAGGTCACAGTGATATGCCCGTGGGGCACTATGGTCCACCACATAACACAAGCATACAGGTCAGTCAGAGGCATGGACACATATGACTCAGTCATTGTCCATGCCACTATGGCTGACCTGTGATGTACCTCCCTGGACTACATGATAGGGAACATGGAAGGGCTCTCTGAGCATGTGGCACAGGCTGGTATGACCCTGACCTTGGTTGGCATCATACCCTCACCAGGAATGCTGATGTATTACTGAATGCTGATGAATTACTGTAGCTACAACACCCTAGCTGAAAGGTTCCTAGCATGTAGTCACTGCATTGCTATGGAACAACTTGTTACCACTCCCACAACAGGTGAAAACATGCAGCACCTGTTCATCAACAACACGTAGACTATATGCCCCAGACCAGATGTGTATCCCTCGCTGCTAGGATGATACCATGTACATCTCACACTGTATATACACATACCACATGCAGCACCCACACAGAAAACCACAGTCATAATGTTATCCAGTGCAAATACCATGTATTCACATGTGGCAGGCATCAGACATGGGAACTATTGAAGGTCACAGGTACATATGTGTATTTGGCACACACATACATCATCTGTGTCCATTGCCATTACTGGTTTAATCGATGTCATGCATTATTGTGAACAACAGCCCACACACATGGGCATTCTGTGTGACAAAAACACACGTGGCATGTGTGGAATTCAAAGCCATAACTAACTGTGCTATGACAGTAGTGAGAGACGCAGTAGCAGAACGTGCTATTTGCATTACTGGGAGATTTGCCCTCTTCCGCTGTACTTGTAGGGTGCTGACATCATCTCTGTGTAGAGATTGGAATATGCAGCAGCTGGTGTGTTGTACTGGTTGGCAAAAGGGTCAGTTCTCTCACACATGTAATTGCACACACCTGTGTGACAAAAACACATGTGGCATGTGTGGAATTCAAAGCCATAACTAACTGTGCTATGACAGTAGTGAGAGACGCAGTAGCAGAGCGTGCTATTTGCATTACTGGGAGATTTGCCCTCTTCCGCTGTACTTGTAGGGTGCTGACATCATCTCTGTGTAGAGATTGGAATATGCAGCAGCTGGTGTGTTGTACTGGTTGGCAAAAGGGTCAGTTCTCTCACACATGTAATTGCACACACCTGTGTGACAAAACACACTGGCATGTGGGAATTCAAAGCCATAACTAACTGTGCTATGACAGTAGTGAGACAGACACATTAGCAGAGCGTGCTATTTGCATTACTGGGAGATTTGCCCTCCTGCTGTACTTGTAGGGTGCTGACATCATCTCTGTGTAGAAAGGAGAATATGCAGCAGCTGGTGTGTTGTACTGGTTGGCAAAAGGGTCAGTTCTCTCACCCATGTAATTGCACACACCCTACTTACCCCCCCCCCCCACACACACACTTGCAAGATTCAAACCCCTACCTAACTATGTTATGAAACACAAGACAGACACATTAGTGGAGCGCGCTATTCGGATTACTGGGAAGGTTTCTTTTCTCCTGCTGTACTTATAGGGTGCTGACATCATCAGTGTTTAGAAAGGAGAATATGCATCCTGTAGTGTGTTCTCCTAGTTGCCAAAAGGGACATTTCCCTCACACAGAATTGCACACACACTAACCCCCCTCACCTAAACACACACACTTGCAGGATTCAAACCCCTATCTAACTATGTTATGACACTCGAGACGGGTGCATTAGTAGAGCACGCTATTCGCATTAATGGGAGATATCCCTCCTGCTGTACTTATAAGGTGCTGACATCATCAGTGTTTAGAAAGAGGAATGTGCATCCTGTAGTGTGTTCTCCTAGTTGCCAAAAGGGACAGTTCTTTCATACAGAATTGCACACACACTAATACCCCTCCACACACACGGAGCATTTGCAGGATTCAAACCCCTACTTAACTATGTTATGACACTCAAGACGGACACATTAGCAGAATGCACTATTCGCATTACTGGGAGGTTTCCTTTCTCCTGCTGTACTTATAGGGTGCTGACATCATCAGTGTTTAGAAAGGGGAATGTGCATCCTGTAGTGTGTTTTCCCAGTTGCCAAAAGGGGGATTTCCCTCACACAAACCAACCCTGCTCACCCACACACACACTGAGCATTTGCAGGATTCAAACCCCTACCTAACTATATTATGACACTTGAGGGAGACACATTAGCAGAGCGCACTATCTGAATTACTGGGCATCTGCTCTGCACCTGCAGTATTTATAGGGTGCTGACATCATTATTTCTACAGAGGTATGTACATCTAGTACTACCTGTCAGGTGGGGATAGCATATATATGCATTTGCAACCACCTACTTCAGGGTCAGATATGCACATCGCACTGGCAGGTTATGTTCTATACCATGCTTCGTGACCACAGGACCTGTAACACACAACACAACCAGTTCGGACCACCCCTCCCACATCCAGGACACACACTTTGCTTCCCTGGGAACAGTGCCAAAATATGCAAGTGTTCACATACACCATTCCAGTTGTTAACGTCAGGTACAGGTATATTGTGTGTGGGAACTACTCAGGCCTCTACAACATTACCCTGCAGCCACTACAATTTGTGAGTCCATGTGCTATGGCAGAACCACTCACCACAGCCACAAGGGGGAATACATATTGCACCTGACCATCTGCAACATGGGTACTCACTGTTCCACACCAGAGGTAGACCACCATTGTTGATATCTGACCATACCCACCTTTCCCTGGACATCCATATCCCATCCCCACTCCCAGGCATGGTTGTCACTGCAAACAAAGTGTATTTATCAAAAGCAGACTTTACACTTGTGAAGACTGGGGTGGAAGACTTCAAAGGACCCATGCTGGGGAGTATACAGGCCACTCTGCATAATCCTTGACAATTGCATTCTATGAGCATGTGGAAGGTTTGCATTGATCATGCTATCCCAAATATACCCATGACTGCTCCACAACAGGACACCTGTCAGGTGTACACCAGCCATATATGAGCTGTCCAACAGACAGAGTGAGCTAATACATTGCAGAGCAGTAGCCCACAGAGGGAGGACATCTCTGAACAGTACTGGCACGACACTTCAATCCCTCATAATCATCACGACAAAGTGTTGACAGTGAAATTGTCCAGACAATGCAGATAAGGCTCCCCTCAGTCTGTTATTGACGCCCACTTACTGTTAGAGGTCCTCACCAACCCTCTTCCAGCACACACCAACAACATGGATGTGGCTTAGCAAATTCAACCCCTGGGATCTCCACTGTGTCCCTGCTTGACAGAGGCACAGCACACTAGCCTCACACGGTGCCTTATGTGACCTACTTTACAGTGGCACAGTAGCCTACTGTACTGGGGAGGCAGACGCCAAGCACACCCTGGCTAAGCTGTCATTCCCTAGGGGAAACAGCCTAGTGTTGACCTCTACACCCATATGTTTAATTGTCAGATGCACAATATTTGTTGCTGATAGACTGTTTGCAGGTCTTTATTGCCATAGCATTCCCTGTTTCTATGAACAACTTGTGTATCTGTGGAAGATGTTTGAATATGAGAGGGATCCACTATATCACGTATGTCTCTGTAGTCATTTAACTGTGTGCACTGGGAAGATTGCTGTAATGTGGTTGGTTCCTGGAATAACATTACAAATACCAGATATGTGTGGCCAACTGCTAAACTGAGATTTGGCCTAAGTGTGTGAGCATGCCCAGTTCAGGCTTTCCATGGCATGTTGTCTGACATATGTCTCATTTATCAAAGTGTGCGGGCATGCCCAGTGTGAGCTTTCCATATGTTGAACTCTGCAGCCCACCACATTTGTGGATGAGTGTGAACTTCAACAATATCTCACGTTTATGGTTGTGTGTTGTGTGCCATGTTGTGTAGTTACTGTCCAACTGCTTTGTGTCTGAACACAACAGGGATTATACTGTGCCTGCAGGGTTTGCATGGGATACTTTGCATACAGTTGTCAACATCCTTTCATACTGACCTAACACTGTAGTACCGTATAGTGTACTGGTTCAGTACTTTCACTGTGGTGGACAGCATCCTGGGCTTTAGTCCTATCACTGCTTTACATTTTCATAGTGAGCACAACAGCCTGGTTAGGGGCCAGTTGTGCACATCTGACCATGTTGCATTATGTTCAGATATGAACTACTTAAACCAGGCTTGTCCAACATTGGTAGTGTATTCCACAACATAGGTGTACATTGGCAAACACTAGCAATGTACCCTAGGCCATTTCTAATGCTAGTCGGAGAGTGTGTTTGTCCTTCGACACACATTGTAAGTGGAGTTTGCCATGACATATATCATGGTTAGTATACTGTGCCTCCGTCTACCCGTGACATAACAGTGATACCCAGGGTAAACCTACCATCTCCCATCCACTCATCAAGATTCCTCTTGAGGCAAGTCGATGAGTAACTCTCTGGCTAACCTGTACTGGGAGTTTACTCAAGAGTGGGGGTGGCTTCTGTGTTATGGATCATTCAGTACAGCTTGTCCTATGTATGTCAGTGCTGGGGTTCAGGTCTCTCATGTGCATAGCTCACTGCCATCCAGATTGTACAAGGTGCAGCATGTTCATTGATTCCAGCTTGGACATGGCTTTATACATCAGGCACAGCATGCCTCTGGGTGGGCAGAATGGCAGTGTGTGGAGCTGCAGTTTGTTTAATCAGGCAACACATGGCATCTGTTCAACCTTTTTGATACTCCTGGTGAGGTACTTTTGGGGACTTTACAGTTGATGGAGGTGTCTGCTGAGGTACATCCCACAGGGGCTATTGTAGTCAGTTGTAACGCTGATGAAGGATGACTGCAGAACCACAATGACCTCCCCTTATCTAGATCTGACAACCTTCATGATTAGGTGGGTATATGGTATGTTTCTGTAACCACTACAGCCACATGCTTGTCCATTGCAGGATATCTATCAACTTGTGTCCCCAGGTCTCTCATTACATGTTAAGTACTTAATGGGTTAACACCTATGTGGTAATTGGTGGGCACTTACTGTATATCCACAGGGGTTGACTATACACTTTTCTGCAATTAGCTTGCTAACATGGCTATGGCACCAGTTGTCTGTTTCTATGTGGCCCTTTTGTGGGATGCTTGTGTCAGCTGGAGGGTCAGATATGGTGGCCAGTTTGTAGTCCTCTGCAAACATGTTCAGACACAGTCCTTCCATGTTGGCCTGTACCTATGGGACATATATACCAAACGAGGGAGGTCCCAGGACCAAGCCTTGTGGGATGCCAGTTATATCTGGTTTGTAGTCTGACATGACTGCAGCATGTCTGACCATGTCAGTTCTGTCCTTGGTCTGGTTTGCAACCCCTCTACTGACATAGGGGTTTATATTTAAGCTGGTGTGCTTATCTATAATGAACATGTGGGGTATTGTATGGAAGCCTTTGCAAGGTCCAGCTACGCTGTGTGGACCACATTACCCTCATCAATGACCTTAATGACTATTTCAAATGAGTCAAACATGTTTAAGGGGCAGGATCTGCACTTAAGAAAGCCACACTGGGTAGGGTCCGGTGTCAGTAGGTCCCCAATATCTTTATGTCTGCGGTACATGCTGATCCTTTCCATAGCTGTGCAGACCAAGCTTGTCAGGATTCTGGGGTGGTAGTTTGCAGTATCCATTCATGCAACACCTTTGTTGAGAAGGACCACTGTTGTTGTACACTGCTCTTTGGGTACATATCCTGTGGTAAGGCTGACATTGAGCAGTAGTGTGATTTGGCATTCCATTCTTCTTGGAGTCCATGTTGGATTCAGCCCAGGACACCATCTCATACCATTGCTGCTGTGTGTTTTGCTTTGTAGATGCTGGCTGTTACCTCAGCATCTGCAATGTCAGGGGGCCAGCAGTCTGCTGGGATAGATATTTTGCATTCTGGGGGGGGGGGTGTTGCACTGCACCTGTCAGGTTGGATGTTGGCAATATGTGTGTGTGTTTGGTATGTTGTTTGTAATATTTGAGTGATTCAGAGCATGTCTGTGAATTCCCAACAAAGTTCCTACCATCAGCTAAGAAAGCCTTGTGATTATCCTTAGTGTCCTGTACAATTTGTATCTTCATAGGTTCATAGGTTCATACTAGGCTATCCACCTTAGGGCATTTATAAGCCTAGCCAGAGTGTGTGTGGCTTTCGCCACCCCTTACTATGTGAATATTATGGCCATTTATGATTTACTTACTGTGCCTCTGTCTGGACGTGACACAGTGAAGACCCCCAGTGTACATCTACGATCATCCATCCACTTGGCAAGATTCCTGTTGAAGACTGTCACTGAGGGGCTCTGCCTAACATGGAGTGGGATTCTGTTCAAGGGTGTAGGGAGCCTCTGGGTTATGTATCTGTCTCTCCAGCACATCCTATTTCATTATGTGTTGAGGTTGACATCTCTCACTCTCACAGCTCCGATGGCTTTGGGTTTTCTGGGGTGGAGCATGTCCATTACTCCTGTGTTGGACATGGCCTTGTACAACAGGCATACAACGCCTCTGTGTAGGCAGTATGTAACTGCATTCAGCTGGGGTGTCTACAGCCAGGCAGCATATGACATATATTTGAGACCCTTTATCCTCTTGGTGAGGTACCTTTGAGGTCTTTCTAACTGCTGCAGGTGTCAGGTAAGGTACATCCCAAATGAGGCATTGTACTAGATTATGGGTCTGATAAGAGAACAGTATAGGGGCACAATGACCTCTGTTGACATAGATGTGAATCCTTTCATGATACGGTGTCCAATATAGACAGTCTTCCTAGCCACGTTGGCAATGTGAGTGTCACATAACAGGTTACTGTCCACTTGTGTCCCTAGGTCCCTGATTACTCCTTCCATACATAATGGTTTACCACCTATGTGGTAATTTGTGAGTACCTTGTTTGATATTTGGTGGGACATTCATACTGTCCAGTGTCTTCAGGACGGATGGGTGGGGTTCCTGTGTGTGAGAGTGTGGTCTGTAGCATGCTACAGACTGTACAACCATTTTGCCTATGGTTCGTTGCACATGGGTGGTCTCCAATGCTTCATGCATTGTCAGTTACCCGGACGTATGGGTGTCTGTGCTGAATATGGATACTCCCCCTCCTTTTACGTTTTGGTCCAGGTTTTGGGGCCATAACGCATGATATGAGGTATAACCTGGTAGTGCTGGTGTGCTGTCAGGAGGCTTGCTGCAGGTTTCTGTCACTGCACGGACATCAATGTTCTCCATACTGGGGAGGGCCTCTGGAGCATGCATATTGAGGTTTACACGTCTGGCATTGGTCAGCATTACCCTTATGTTTCTTTCCACTTATGTTTTCTGGGGTGGTGGGTTAGTCTTTTCAGCCTTGCCTATGAAAGGCTCTATGGAGGTGGCAAAAGCCTTATCCAATATCCAGATGCCCAGGGGTAACAGGTGCAAGCCATCCCTGGAACAGCAGCATGGCTTGTCAAGCATGACATCCCAAGCAGACAGACATTGGATCCCCTTGGAATGACACCAGTAATTGTGCCACTTGTTAAAGCTGATCATTGTGTGTTTGTACTGTGGCATAATTCTTGGTGAGGGTAGGATGCTGCAAACGGTCAGTGTCATACCGGCCTGGACTACATAATCAGAGAGCTCATCTATGTCTCTTTTCATGTGGTCTGGGGAGGTACATCTCAGGTCATTCACGCCAGCATGGACAATGACTGCATCATATTTCTACTTGCTTTGGGGTGACCTGCATACTTGTGTTATGTGGCGTATTGTAGCAGCCTACAGGCAGCTTACTGTACCCTTTCCCTTGTTCAGTCTGGTGAGCGGGACAGCAGTGTGTCTGACTATGGAGTCACCTATTACAACTGTATCAGGCATGTTGTTTCTCCTTCTGGCCTGTCACTGTTTGGCACACCAGCTTTGTGTACTATGTGTTGCATGTGCTATGTTTGGAGGTTGTGGTTGCTTGGGTGTCTGCTTTGGAGGCCTCTGTTGGTGTGGTGTGTTTGTAATTAGGGCCTCCGGGAATGTTTTTCTGTGTTTAGGTCTTTGGTTTGCAGTTGTGATAGGTCTATGTGGGACTGGGTTTGTGGTGTGTGTGGTTACCTTCTCCTCCTGACTAGTTTTGACAGTACTGAGTTGAGGGAGCTCAGCCTCCGGTTTGGATAAATGGTTGCATCTCTCACATATATTTGTATTTCTTGGGGGGAGTTGAGGGTTGTCTGTGTACTTGGGGCAGGTGTAACATTGCCTCAAGATTCACAGATTCAACTTGTTGTAGCTGGCCTTAATGGATTGTATGTGTGGACATATTTTATTGCCATACTACTGATCAGTGATTACTTCCATTTTTATGTTTGCTCTATCATGTAGTAGCTTCCTCATTCTCTTGCATGGTTTGGTAATGGCTGGAGTCCACCATGCCAGATGCCTGCGTGTATGGCATTGTGTCTTGGTTTTATTTGGGATTGCATAATCCAAGCATTCCTGGCAGTGTTCATGGAATGCCTGTATAACAGGTTCTGAGGTGTGGCCCATATTTTGCACCTGCACAGGGCCTTTAATGGATTCCACATCAGTTTGGAGGAGTGCAACTTTTGCTTTACACATGTTTTTCACTGTGGTTTTCTGGCCAGGGACTGTGGTCAGGATGTGTATATCCAGTGTGATTACTCTATGGTCTGGTCTTACCAGTGAGGGATACACTTCTCATCTTGCCATCCAGTACCCATGTTGCTGATTATCACATCCAGTATGCTTACCCCTCTTGTGGGAGTGGTGCGTTGTTCCTGGGCATTTTGGTTTATGGATTCTAGGAACTTTTGCCCTACAGTGCTGGAGCTAGTATAATGCTCCCAGTCTATTTCTGGGTATTTTCAGTCACCCAATATAATGTGGTTTGGAGGGCTTGCTATATTCATGTATTCCAACATAGGCCAGGTGCAGTTCCTGGTGTTAGGATGGTAGTCTGTAGCAGGCTATAAACTGGGAGGCAGTTTTAGCCACTGTTACTTGACCATGGCTAGTCCATGCTGCTTCTTGTTGCGGTACCAACATGGGGGTGCGGTTATCCTTGACAATTATTGCTAGTCACCCTCCTTTTGTAGCTTGTTCCATATTTTGAGGCTGTACAGCACAGTATGAGGTGTAACCTGGTAGTGTTAGGGTGCTGTTGTGAGCCTTCACCCAGTTTTCTGTTACAGGACAGATATCAACATTCTCCATACTGGGGGAGTTTAGACTGCATGCATCTTGCTGTTTAGACTTCTGGCATTGGGTAGCATTACATCTAGGTTCTTATCCCTTGTGATACCTATGGAGGTGGGTTTGTGTTTTGAGCCTTACCTATTCATGGCATGCTGTGGGTAACAACAGCCTTTGCCAGTATCCATAAGGCCTGGACTGATAGGTGCACGCCACCCCTAGCAGGTGGAGCATCATGTCATGCTCAGCATGTCATCCCAGGCTGGCACACATTGGATCCCCTTTGACTAACTGCAATACTTCAGCCAATTATTGCAATTGATCATCTCATCGTCATATTATGGCATCATGCTTGGTGAGGGTAGGATGTTAGTCAGGGTCATCAAGTGTGCATATACTACATGGTGTTACATTGCTTAACACATGGCATTCATGCCTCAGGTGGTGCTGCAGAGCTGCCTCTGTCGGATGCACATACTACACTCCCTGTACATGTTTGAGAGCAGGTTATGTCATTTTAGGCATCCCTGTTATTATATGAGTGAGTCAGAGAGGAGTATCATTCCCAGGGTTCCTACTGAACCAGTGTATGTGCTATGCGTTGCCTCTTTGCCAAGGCCAGGACATACTGGGCACGCCTCCTTCTGCCTACTGGGACAGGCTCAGGTTGTTCCTCCTCCAAGTCACGCTCTGCCTGTGATGGCCTTGGCAATGGTGGGGGGCTGTTTGTCCCGGCCCTATGCTGGTCCTGCTGCAGCTGTTTTTGCAAAATCATATTATGTAACATAGCACATACCATGACAATTTGGGTACATGTAGTTGGTGAGTACTGCAAGGCTCCACCAGATGTGTCCAGACAACGGAACTGTGACTTGAGCAGCCCAAACACACGCTCTATTACATTACGTGTTTGTGCGTGTGCCTCATTATGGAATTCCTGTTTAGGTGTGTGTGCGTTTCTGATGGGTGTCATCAGCCACGGCTCCAGTGCATAACCTGCATCCCCCACTAGGTGTCCATGTGGGATGTCCCCATTGGCAAATGTCTGGTACAGCTGCGTCAAATGCCAGATATGGGAATCATGGTAGCTCCCAGGGCAGCCAGCACACATATTCATTATTATGCCCTGGGCATCACACACGACCTGGCAGTTGATGGAGGGGAAGCCCTTGCGGTTAATGTAGGCCCTACCCTGCTCACTGACTGGTGCTTTGATGCGTATGTGCGTGCAGTCTTTTGCACCCACTACCTCAGGGTATTCCGCTATTTGCTGGAAGAGACGCATATTGCTGGCCAATACCTCATGGGCATTGGGGAAATATACATGATCACTGATATGTGCTGACATGGCATCCAGGAACTGGTACAGTACCCTGGAGGCTGATGCCTGTGATATCGCCATCATATCCCCATCATATCACCAGTTGGTCTCTGGAAGGTACCTGTTGCTAGTATTCTTAGGCCAACACATACCGTGGTTTCCACTGGGATGGGTTCCCCTCTGTTGGTTCTGTGTGTGAGGTGTGGCCTGCACAGCTCGACAATTTGCTGCAGGAGGTCTCTGTCCACTCTATAGTGCTCTACTATCTCCAGCTCATGTAACCCGTGGTAGGTGACCCTGGGCCTGTACACTCTTCTCCGTCTCCTCACTCTGGGTTGTCTGGCACCATTTGCATTGTCACCACCCTCAGCAGGTAGCCTATGTCTCCTTATGACAGCTATGGCAGCCCCTAGCATTTCTGCTCTGAGTTCAGCTTTTTCAGTTTTCACTTCTAATAGCTTACTCCTGTCTTGCAGTGTCTCTTGAGAGAAACATCCGGCACTGCTGTTTGCAGAGTTTTAAGTGCTTGGCTGAGCTACTATTCTGCCTGTGTAATTGCCTGCTTCTAATTGTTTTCACCTGCTAGCTCCAGCAGTATTCCCTGCTAGCTTCCTACTAATTCTGTTGCTTCCTTTTTCCTTTCTGTTTCCTCAGTGGGGAGCAATGCGCATACCAGCAGAAACACGCTCACAGTGGCTTACACACGCGCACACATGCTTACACGGTTCAGAATCTGCTTATTCGGGTTAAAACGCGCGCACACCAGCACAAACAGTCTTACAAGTCTGCCAACAGGCTCCCACATGCTCAGTCTGCCTTACACGCGCGCACACTGCCCTACTCGCGCCTCATGGTGTGCACACATGTGCATGCACGCCCAGCAAGAAACTTTGGTGTAAGCAACAGTGTACACCTTCCATTTCTTGACTTTCCTATGCTTATCTTGTGGCACTCCTCTTTCCATGATATGTGTCTGACATCTGTCATGTAACACTGACCTCCAATGAACTGCATTTCTTTCTGCCATTCCCCCCTGTGATGTCACCTATCTCCTACTCTATTCATCCCCCTTATGTATCTCTTACACTACTCAGAATGTGCTCATTTGCTATGTGACAGTGGAATTCAGTATCCTAACACTCATTTACATCAGATTGCCTACTAATGCTTAGTTACATGTCTTAGACTCAGCTTCCCCCCTTAGCAACCACTAAACGGTGGCCATGTTGTTTTGGTCTGCTGGTCCCTGCATTGTAAATCCATGTATTGCATAAAACCCACATTTGTGGGTTTATAACCTTCATTTTTATGTTTTATACAGCACAGCCCGTTTATTTATCATATTTGCATCGGGGTACCTTGCCAATGGCCACATATTTGGCCATTGGCATGCTGCCTGACACATATGCACCCTTTATTTGGAGCTGACATGGCTTCATTGTGTTTTTTGCAGAAACGTACTCAGTTGTCAACTGAGTACATTTCTGCAGCTAAAACGGCTCTTACACAGGCTGCTTTGGGCTTCGCTAATCTACCTCATTTGCATGCCTTTCAGCTGCAAGTGAGGTGATTAGCATATCCACGCCCACTCCGTGTAAGAGACGTTTTAGCTGGTCTCTTACACGGAATTTAGGGCTGTTCCTGGATCGCGAGGGCTGCATGGAGTCTTACACTACTCTTAGACTCCGTGCAAGCCTTCGTGAATCCTGCCCATGATCTTTTTATCTTTTGATTTGGCTATTAGTTGTATATAACGTCTCTTTTTTACTGTTGTGGCTTTGGGATCTCTGCCATGGCTGAAAAGGATCAATAGATTAGCCTACTTATTTGGTTATTTAAATAAACAAACAGACAAACAAATAAGCAAATAAAATAAACAAAAGCAAACAATCAGGGTCATCGGCTACTGCTCAAACATAGCCATTAATACTATCATAACCTGTAGGCAGGCAAACCCTTTGGCAAGTTCTTCATCTTTGTATTACTGAATATCTTACTCTATAATACAACATACTTGCAATGTGCATGTTTGTTCTTATGAAGTGTCCTTTTTGCAGTTCTGATATTGTTATGTTATATTGATTTAGTATTATTTTTTAATACAAAACAGTATCATAACCATATTTGTGTGTGTCCCCACCTTACTTGTTGTTTCAGTTAATTAAGAAATATTTTGTCAGTGATATAGCAGAAATATTTTGAATCAGGTCATCAATTAACTTGATAATCTTTTACTGATGCTGTAATGTGGAGGTAGCTCTTATCCCCAAAGTGGCTGATCTGTTTGTTTTTTTGTCAAACCATCCAAAACTTATGTTTTCCTCATGTGAAAGTAGACTGGGAGTATGGGGCGATATTGTACTTGAAGGCCTACCTTGCATTTTGCGCAGAAGTGGGCGTGTAGCGAATGATTGATGACCAGGTCTGCATATGTAATGAGCCATGATTGACATGGCATTCTAATCAGCTGGTGAGAAGTAAATTAAATGCCTTTGGGAATAACTTTTATGGGAGGTGCAAAAAGAAGCACAGAAGCAGTAAACCTGTCCTTGCAGTAGAGCTTAAGTGTTGTCCTTTAGAGAAATATGAAGTTCATAACTTTACCATTTGGAGTTTTTACAAGTTTTTTTTTTCTCCCCATTTGTATGCAGAGAATGAAGAGCTCTTTTTCCGAGTGGGTGGCAGTGCTTTGGCATGTAAGTCACCTCAGTAGGAATGTCACCACAGTAGGACACTTAATTTTCCAGACTAAATTCAGTCAGCAGTCATATTTGCCGAGCTGAAAGCCATATTTTTCATATGTAGCAGTATGCAAGATGTTCTAGTGTTACTAATGTTTCTTAGGGAAAGTTTCTTCAGTTTTCTTTGTCACAAAAATAGTATGGTGTAACTGCTACCAGAATGTAAATCGTTCCAGTTGCGTGTGTATTACAACTTTTGCATTTGCTGTGGTAGAAAAATACGTTTTATTGCAGTGTTTTTTTTAATGGGTAACTAGGTTTTGTAATTTAATTACTTTTTGTGCCAAAGGATTAGGTTGGCTTTTACCATATACACACACTGAACTGTAACACAGTTAAATGTTTTCATTTGGTTAACTTATAATCTTTGGTGTGTTCTGTATTTTCCTTAATAGCACTAGTCTGCTGTAAAGATCCTTCCACTGGCAATCTTAATATTTGTAAGTATTTCTGTGTAGTTCACTTTGCCTTTTTCATTGCAAAATTCATCTTGATTGGAGCTTTTGAATGACCTTTAAGGTAGTGATGCGTGTAAAGCGATGTTAGGTTTGAAAGTTATTGTGTAAAATAGACATATGCTAGTGTTGCTATTGAGGGAATGCATATTCATTAGTGCCCAATTACGAAATAGCACAGGGGTGGGTTTTGGGCGGGGCTTTCTACTGCGCATCTGGTGAGGCCCTCATGTACAATATTGCCAAATATGGTTATATCTTTTCTAAGATTTTAAACCTTGCAGCAGTAGGATCATTTACCAGATTCTCATTTGAAAATTTACACAGCTGGACTTTATAATTGCCAGTCAGCCTTTTTAGACACTGGACACTATATGTTAGAGTCAATGGGCACATAGTTGACTAGCTGAAGGGTGGAGTGCCAAGTGATTTAGGTTGATCAGCATATAGGAATGTAACACACCTCTTTTACAGAGGAAGCTAAAGTAACCTATAAAAAGCATTCCTCAGATTCAAAGTTTTACCACTTCAAACATCTTCAAGAGGAAAGTCATATGATAGGGAGTAATATCTATCAGTATCAAAACCGAAAATAGTAGACATTTGATCAAACTATACAAAGTCCTCTTTATTTTTCTCTGATTCTGAAGATAGAAGAGGATTTTGGCAATCTGTTTTTGCCAGTTATTTTTTTTGGCGGGGGACTGTACCAGAACTTGATGTTGGGGTTTAATTTACTATACTTGTATTGCTTAATGCAATAAACAAGTCCTGTGCAAACTCTTGTGATCATAGGAGAATGCAGGAGTAAGTCATACAGGGGACTGATGCACCCTCCAGGTCGTGGCCACATATTATGGGTATGAGGCATCTGCTCACTCTAAACTATAGCTGTGATGGTCTTGCCTTACACTAAACTTGTCAGCATATTTCACAAAGACTAGATACATCTGGCAATGGCCTCAATATTTTTAGATGACAAAATATAATTTTAACTTAAAATAATTTGTTTCCATGTTTATGTTATCTAACCTTCCACTTAATAAATGGGGAGTGTATGCAGCACATGCTAGAGATATATGTAGACTGTCTGTACACTACTGGCAGCAATAATAACTATCAGTCAGTTCAATCAACTCTTTCTGTCTCATTGACGTGTGGCAAAAAATGATAAAGCCTTGTTTAAGCAGTCTCTGATCAACTACTAGCATAATATATTAGCTTTTGTCCAAATGCAGAATGAGTTTCTGGAAAACCAACAATTATTTGCAAATTATTTATCTATTTTTATCCTGGTCCACAATCTTAATGTCCTTTTTTAATTATGCAAAAGTTTCCTTGGATTTCTTTCCATTATTTGAGAACTTGAGGATTGTTAATGCAGGCATTTCTCAAGAGATTCCTAATTCCCAGTTTTGCTTAAATCTTGACCTTCCTAAAGACTAAGTCTCAATACTAAATATTAGCACAAACACTATCTATTCTTATCCCAAACTCCTCTTGTGTTATATGCAAACTTGCAGAGTTTTAAATACTTTGGGATATCATGATCGAATAATACTCTATAGCTAGAATGTATAAATTATAAAAACTAATAAACTATCTAACTGGTGGCAATTCTGTAACTAAATACACTTAAAAAATCTTAAGAAAAAAATGGAAGAAATGTTCCGAATAAAATAATAATATACCTTTAATAAGCGATCACTAAGTACATATAAGAAATTGAACGCTTTCATTCATATAATGTTTAACAACGAACTTCATCAGAATTATGTTAAACAAACTACTGGCTTCAAAATCAAACAATGCTAATTAACACAGTTCCATCTAAGAATACTTTTTACATTTAAATGTCAGTTCAAACCTGGGGGCATGTCCGAGCTAAGTCCCACTTGCCATTTGAGTTCCTTGACTTCGAGTAAAGGGTTGCAGTCACCAAAATTAGTGGAAACTTTTTCAACAACAATGAATTTAAAAAAAGAGCATTAAGGGTTAAATTTACAGAGTCTGGCAATAACATTTTTACAGTCACCTTTTCTATTAGCCTGATATTTATTTATGGCGATATTGTAGTTGAGGGCCTCAGCAGATGTGCAGTAGCAAGCCCCGCCCCAAACCCACCCCCCTGATATGTCATTCATGAATATGCATTCCCTCCAAATGTACAATCGAAGAAAAAGTGCACTGAACTGGTCAGGCCCTCAAATACAATATCGCCGGAAAACCTGTCGATCTACAGTGAATCGTACCTCTCAACCTCCCATCTTCAATATGGGAAACACTAGCCCTCGAAATGTGAAACACATACCAACGGCTGCTTACTAACCTGTCGGTCTACAGTGAATCGTACCTCTCAACTTCCCATCTCCAAAATGGGAAATGAGATTTTGCAAGACAAACCATACCCATGACCACTGAAAAGACCCTAACTTACTGTTTTGCCAACATAAAAACTGTATTCAAATGGCATCTGCTATTGTTTATTCCTTTTTGAATAATAAGTGAATATTCATAGTGATGTCTTCACTGACCATGAATATTCATCTGGTATTCGGCATGTTAGCTCGAGGGGGCACTACAGCTCAATAAATACTAATGGTAAAGAAATGGGATAGATATACTGTTTGTCCTGCAAAATCTCATTTTACCACAAAAATGTCCCAGTCTGGGCAACTAAAAGGTGGCAAACCTAAAGTATGGTTGCCGGTTTTCCAACAACATTTAGTTTCTGAACTGCATTAAATAATGAAACTTACATTATATTTTTATGAGGGGCAGGGAAGAAATGGGCATTTGTGTACATTTAATATTTTCATATCATGTATGCATGAGCAAATTAAATATGCAGACCGGGTTGTCACTCAATTTGCGACACGCCCACTTCTGCGCGAATCAAACTGGTGAGGCCCTCAAGTACAATATTGCCTTATTTATTTATTTATTGACATTTGATGACTGGGAAAGTCCATTGGGTCAGAAACCCATTTTCAGTGGCGGCCAGGGGAGAAAAGGTACAAATACAAATACAGGAGTTTAATACAGAAATAAAATTCAGAAATAGTATAGACAAAGTTATGATGTTTAGTGCAAACTGCAATGTGGATAAAATATGCAATAAATTGATAAAAATCACACAGATATATAATCTCACAATCTGATAATGCTCTTTAATCCTGTTGATTAGTTTTTTAGTGGTCTTCCCCTACATAAAAGACATCACAAAAAGAGCACACTCCTAAATAAACAATCCCCCAGATTCATGAAGCTCAGCGCAAGGCCGGTGTAAGGCCTGCGCCAGCCGTGCGGCGTATATATGGTGTAGTAGCGCCATATGCATATTAATGAAGGTGCGCTGCCACCACATCCACCTGCATATGACACGTGCACAAGTGCATGGGGCGTTACTAAGCTGCGCCTGGAGGCGTGTCAATGTCGGCTGTCGATGAGCAACCTAAACTGCTGAATATTATAGTCTGCCAGCAATAGTAATCACACCTATCAGTGTCCGTGGATAATGAAATGTATGCAAAGCATGCAAGACAGTTCCCGGCCACACAAAATGGAGAACCAAACAGAAATGCACGCAACACATATGAGTTTTCATTCATGAACAAAAATGATATTTAAAAAATGTGTGTCCGTAATGTCCAGTAGTGTGAGTGATAGTACACAGGCAGTCGGCCATAATAAACAAACCGTAAAGAACCCTGACAGTATGTGCTATACACATGAACAGGAACGTAACCGGCACATACACAAGCATGCAAGACAGTTCCCGGCCACACAAAATTGAGAACCAAACAGAAATGCACGCAACACAATATGAGTTTCCGTCCATGGAACAAATGATATTTAAAATCATGTGTCCGTAATGTCCCACAGTGGTAGTGATAGTACACAGCTGGGCAGTTGTGGCCATATAACAACCGTAAAGAAACCTGACAGTCCAAATTGTATACCAAACTCACACAAACATATGAATATTAAAATGTGCTATACACATGAACAGGAACGTAACCGGCACATACACATAGGATGCTATATGCGGAACCGGGACATCCAAATGCAGAACCCATGCATGCAAATGCAATACGCAACAACCCCTGTATAGCACATAACCCGCACCCATGTCGGAATGTCCATCAAATCCAGCTACCAGCCTTGCGCAGCCGTACACCTACACATAGCGAGTATTCCCCATATGTAGTAGGAAGTATCATCCTAGGCAGTGTCAGGATTGCAAATATGTATCCCATGTGTGTAAACATCCCATCACAGTTATGTAAATCCAAATGCCCGTGTGTCCATGTTCTGGCAAAATGTGTGTACATCCCGCGTGGGATAAGTAACCTGTTGAAACATCAGAGTTGTTTACACGTCACGGTGTTTAGTACTGTACACATCTGGACAAAGCATGTATATGTAGTCACGGTACTGTTCAGTTTCTAGACAGACATGCAAAACATACTACGCAGGATGGAACACCTGTCCACCATGCAGGTCTCCCCACTAGGGTTGCCACCTGTTCAGATGCCCAAGGTGGGACATCTGTTGTAGAAATGTGAGAATTTGCAGGATAAAACATACCCCCGGCCAGTGCAAAGGACAGAATTACACTTGTTTGCCAAGATAAAAGCTTATGTCATAGCATGTGAATTACTTATGCTATCCCAAATAATAGTTATGTGTTTCAGATACAAAATACCTGTATCAAGCAACTATTAAAGAAAATAAGAAATATGCCTTTGTCTTAAAATCACAGGACACTTGTCATGTCTTAGGTTTCATCGCAGGACACAACTGTCCAAAGTGGGACTTCCCCTCACAAAGAGGAAGAGGTGGTAACCCTACTCCCCACTGAATTATCGACAGTATATATTCAACTCAATCACATACCAACACCACCTCTCAACCTATTACAGCAACAAAATCTGGACAAAGCCTAAAATGATGGGTGGACAAACAGGGACAGATGTAAATACTGCTCTCACAAACTTCGAAAGTTCACAGAATAATAGTATGTACATTAGCATGAAATGTTGTGAAGGATGTGGGGTAGTCCCCGAGTATTACAGAGGTCCGTACATTTTTACTGTAACAAACCTTCACATATGTTTACTGTACTACTGCATAACTGTAGTTAATTCATAGTTAATTCATGTCCAAAATAATAATCCTCATATGAATGAATACAGGAAATAGTCAAATGTGAATGGGAACACCACTCACCGTGGATTATGTATTGTAACCTCCCCCACCCATATTATGTATTGCGAACATTATAAGCTGCTGACAGGTGCACAAACACCTGTGTCTGTAAACACAGGTAAAATAATGAATGGGAACACCACTCACCGTGGATTATGTACTGTAACTACCCCCACCCATATTATGTATTGCCAACATTATAAGCTGCTGACAGGTGCCCAAACACCTGTGTCTGTAAACACAGATAAAATGTTTAAAATGGACAAACTCTGTCCATGTGCTTTGTCTGACATTTGAACACAGTCAGGGCAGTTCCGTTCACCAGGTGGACAAGCCTAAACCCAGATCACCACATGAACACCTTGACAATTAAAGACTTGTATGTGTCAGGAATATAAGCCTTGGGGTTCTGAATATCCCTGCAGTGATTAAATATGCAGCTTGGGTCCAGAGCAGTAGGGAATAGGGAATGTATAATATGTAGTACCACATTTTTCCCAGCAGGAGAATGGATGCCTGTGTCATAAGTGAAGCGGTGAGGCATATGTTAATGTAGCTATGTACTATGGGTATGCATATAAATGAGTCAGAACACCAAAAGTATAGTGGTTACAGCATCCGGCCAACGTGAATGCAGTCCCGGCTCAACTACGACTACAACACATATAATGTTAAAGTGTAATGAATGCATCTGTGCTGTACAGACATTTAAATATGTAAAGGTGAACGTGTGTTTCACATATGTCCGTTAACCGGATTACAGATATTTTACTGGTACTGTCACAAGTAATAAAGCCCACGTAAGCACAAAGACTTAGTAAACATATGTAACCCACAATAAGGATATGCATGTGCGCGTAACCCACAATAAGGAAATGCAAGTGCGCCTGTGCGTGTGTAATCCGCTCACAGCATAGCAAATGAATGCTGGTTTCTACACGTAATGTCTATATATGGATATATACATTTGTGTATAGATATATATCCACAGACTTAAAGACTTAAACTAAATAAATATATGAAATAAAGAATGTACAGACATATATATATATATATATATATATATATATATATATATATATATATATATATATACATATGTCTATATATATATATATATATATATATATATATATATATATATATATATATATATATATATATATATATATATATATATACATACACTCAAACACATACAACATTAATTGATATATACCTAACAAACATATAAACAAATGTCCTCGTAGATATAACACATGTACATAAATAGGTTACACCATAGCTAGTATGGATAGACATACAGACATGCAATTAAGGTAAATACACTGCTGCTCTCAAAACTATTGCCCGGAAAGTATCAGTGTGCCAGATCTGTAAGTCCTACTCTTTAAACATGGATATAGGTGTCCTTTGCAGGACCCCAAAAATTGTGAATCTATACATGCACTGTCCTGTAATGATTGCTCCAAAGAAGTGCCATCCGCAACTACAATATAGCTGTACATGCAACAGTAGCTTGTGCAAGTGTAATAACACATGGGTTGACAGAATGTATGACATATGTCCCGACATGCGGAGAGTGGATAGTGCTTAGAAGTGTCGTCATACTTTATTATCGCTCACATTAAATATGTGTTATGACTACTGTGGAGGGGTGTCAGGTCTGGGAATCATGGGTATGCAATAATGGGCCTAGGTGCCTAGGTGTTGGTTGGCACAGATTTATGAGGTCTGCCCCATGGGAGTGATTAATATTCCTATGTGGGTATATCAGACGCCTCTAACTTCCTAAAATGAAAAACCCATCTACTGGATATTGTGTAAATTATTGGGGGAAGACATAGGGAGCTATATTAGTGTCGTGTAAGTGATTATCATGGACGTACATGCGTACGAATAAGATGGTAACCATACCTCTCAATCAGAATAAGACATCTGGACAAAGGCATTTTAAAATAAGTACAAATAGGGAATATCTCAAATATTCCTCTTACAAAGTCAGAACGTTGATAGAATAATGGATCAGTCATTAGTATGAATGTTTTGAGGGTTATTAATTGTAAACTACAAATGTCTGTTATTATTGTCTAACCCCACAGTCCCTAATGACTTCCCACTAAATTACCAGAAAGGCACAATATTATTAAAACAGGAACAAAATCGGACGTCTAAGTTCGGGACATTTACCCAAAATGTGTACAGTTGAGAGGTATGAATGTAACTCTGACCTAAATAAATGTACAGAACTAGTGAGATTAGGTGGACAGGTGTGAAGAAAGACGTGATGACAAATGACAAAACATGTATAAGTCAAAAGCATGTACCTCAATAAATTTGGATGAATACTAATGCCCTGTGATAGTCAATGTGGAAGGTTAATAGAAACAACATAAATGTGTCCCTCAGGGTGCTATGCAGTGTCCCCGATACAGTGCTCAGTCTCCCACACACGCATGTGAGTTCTGCCACTGACAGAAAGCGCAAATACTGGCGAACACATAAGGTAGATGATAGCAGAATATGTTTTGATTAGCACCTGTTGGCTTTTGTGAGGAACACAACACTCTGGTGGGTGTGTCCTACAAAAGGAATGCAATGGCATCTGGCCTGTGATTTCTTCATATATTGTGTGTAGTGGTGTAATAAAATGACATATCTTGTATCAGAAACAGATACATGTTATAGGAAACAGTATCATCGACTATACCACTAAAAGACAAATCTGAAGGTATGAAAAGTGCTGAAGTAGTCAGTTTAGTATTGACCGCAGGTATGTGTGGACTTGTCAAATGTCACAGCTGTACATATAGTTCCTATAGGGCTGTCACCTCTACAAATGATGAAAGTGGGAGGTGCTCTGTAGAAATACCTACAGCCATGCTTACTCCACAAATAGACATATTAGCACACATCAAAGCTTAGGCCAGGATTCACAAAGCTTTGGTCGGTGTACGAGTAGAGTAAGAGTAGAGCAAGGTAAGATGTCTGCCGAGCTATTCAGCAATATCCTGTAGGGGCGTGTAACACAGCCCCTTAAACGAACGTTGCACGGACAATGTTAGCATATGCAAATTACCCCATTTGTAGGTGAAAGCTATGCAAATGATGTAAAATATGCGATACATGAAACAGTAAGCTGTCCGTGCAAGAGTAGAGTTATGTGGAGAAATGTACACAAATGTTAACCGAGTAACGTTCTGCAAGTAGCCAAACGGAGCAATGTCATCTGCAAATAAAGGATGGATATAGTTAAAGAAGCATGGCAATGGCCGAATATAAGGCCAGTGGCATGTTTTTCCATTCGAAATGAATAAAACTCTAGTTGTCCTCCCCCGATCTCCGGTGTTTAAGCGTAGCGCAGTGGCGCGAGTACGCGCTGTGCATACAAAACAAGACAAATATGTAAAATATACATACAAATTGTAATGTCAGTTAAAAGTTAGTTCGTCATGCAGGTGAATGACAAGCTAAAGACAACATGGCTACTGAGTAGTGGTTGCTATGTGTGGAAAAGCACACTCAGAGATGTAACCAAGCATTAGTAGGCAATCCTATGCAACTGAGGCTGAGGATAGTGAAGCACAATTTGTCATGCCATATGGGCCAAGCCTCTACAGTGTAAGAGTAGGTTAAGGGGACTATCAGCGTAGAAGATAGGTGACATCATGAGTGTGTATGCATAAAACACTGTAATCTTATTGGAGCAGTGTGTCACATGTCTGCTGTCAGTGACTCATCAGTGGAAGAGGTGTGTTATGATTTATCCTAGGTAAAGTCAGTAAATTGACGGTGTACGCCATGGATATCACTGAAGTTCCTTGCAAACCTGGTGAAGTGTATTTGCGCCCATGCAAGCCTGTAAGCCCGAGTAAGCATGTGTGCATGTGTGTCAGTCCGTGTGCGCGAGTTGAAGAACGAGTAAGCTACTGTAAGGTTGTCGAAGCCCGTGTAATGTTGTGTAAGCCAGTGTAAGTGTTTGTACGCATGTATAAGCCTGTGTGCGCATGTGGAAGTGGATATGCACTTCACTGTGCTCCTATGTGCGGCACCGCTCACTGTGGACACAAACAGTGAAAAGGAAGGTAAACAAATAGCAGTAAGTTAACCAAGGAGAACTACCACAGCTAGCAGGTGAAAACAATCAGACTGAGTATATTACACAGCCAGTACAGTAGGCCAGCACAGCACAGCACGCACAACTCTACAAACAGCAGTCCACTATGTTTTTCTCAGACACACTGCAACACTGTAGTATACTAAGAGAAGTGAAAACTGTAAAAGCTTAACTGAGACAACATAATGTTAGGGGCTGCCATTGCTATTATACGTCAACATATGCAACATGTGGAGGGTTGTGCCAATGCAAATGCTGCTCAGCATCACACAGTGAGTAGACGGAGAGAAGTGTGCAGGCACAGGGTAACCTACCAGGGGCTACATGAGCTGGAGATAGTAGAGCGCTATAGAGTGGACAGAGACCTCCTGCAGAAGATTCTGGATCTGTGCAGGCCATGTCTCACACACAGAACCAACAGAGGGAAACCTATCCCAGTGGAAACCAAGGTATGTGTTGCCCTAAGGATACCAGCAACAGGTACCTTCCAGAGATCAACTGGTGATATGATGTGGATTTTACAAACATCAGCATCCAGGGTACTGCACCAGTTCATGAATGCCATGTCAGCAGATGTCAGTGATGATGTATATATCCCCAATTCCTATAAGGTATTGGGCAGCAATATGTGTATTTTCCACACAATAGTGGAATACCCTAAGTACTGTGTGCAATACACTGCACGCACATATGCATCAAAGCACCAGCCAGTGAGTGTGGTAGGGCCTACATCATCCACAAGGGCTTCCCCTCCATGAAGTGGCGGTTTGTGTGTGATGGCCAGCCCATAATAATGAATGTGTGTGCTGGATGCCCTGGAAGCTGCAATGCTTCCGATATGTGGCATCTGACGCAGCTGTACAAAACATTTGGCAATGGGGACAACCCTCATGGTCACCTAGTAGGGCATGCCGGATGTGCAGTTCAACTGTGGCTGATGACACACATCAGAAATGCACACACACATGAACAGGAATGCCATAATGAGGCACACGCACATACAGAAACTTTACTCTAGCATGTGTTTGTGTCGCTCAAGTCACAGTTCTGGTGCCTGGACACATCTGGTGGAGCATTAAAGCACTTGTCAACTACATATACCAGAATTGTCTGTGGCCTAGGTAATCTGTGTCACACACACACACACACACACACACACACACACACACACACACACACACACACACACACACATGATAGTTTATATACATAGTGTGAGTGACTGTTCATGTATGTGTATTACTGCAGAACAGTTCAAACACAGCAAAGTATGTCAATAATGGACATTCATCATAGTTGTACAACCACCTTGGAGGATATGCATGCAGAACTCTCATTGCATATGTGATGCAGTGATGTACTTCAAAATACCACTGTAAATGCAAATATCAAATGACAAATGACATAGCACATATCTATATGTACACATTGTTACCCATTATACATATTGGGGTGTAATACCTATGTGTTACTGTTGGTAAAGTATGTGTAGTAAATGTGGATAACTGACTCTGTTTAGCCTTATAGGTGTACAGCATGGGTTGGATAACATGTATCTGTCTGTATGATACCCTTGTGTAGAATAACTGTGTCATGTGCAGAATGCATTCTAGGCCACAGTATGAATTCCCAGATGTGGACAGGAATATCCCTATTGTCTTTGCTTGTAACTAACATGGCTATATGTCAAACAGTAATGGCCCAGCAATGTGTGGCGGTCAATACCAGTGCGCACTGGTATAGTATAGTACATGTAGGATCCACATGCTACTGTGTGTCCTACATGTGTGGGTCAGTTGTGAAGATATCATATAACAATTGGTTATTCAGACTGTTGAGGTCGTGTCTACTACCATAATGCAAAACTATGACAGATAGTAACAGTATCACCCACAGCACCGTGTAAAACCATAGCAATCACACATGTGTAGACAAGTACAACAATATGTGTAGTATAATGCATACTGGCCACCAATAGAAACTATGAATTGTTAACAGTGTGAAATACAGGGCATGTCACCATTCCAATGTGTCCACTATACATGTACATGCAGACAGTGCACCTTCACCATGTTCACATATAAATACATGTAAATCTGTACTACACACATCACACACGTACTGCACACTCTGAAACACATGCTGCCAATTCTACACACATCAGTGAAATGGCACATGGATGGATAATACATCTTCAGAATTAACAGTGCTGTACACTATACTACATTGATGATCATAGCTGTAATGTATCATGCCTGCTTACATACACCTAGAAGGAAATCACACTTTGTGTTAACAACATTGTAATATTATTACAGTGCTATGAAGCCACCCTGTGCATCAGCACCATGTTAGTCTGTACCTGCATCAATGTTACACATTACAAGAGGTGGCACAGGTGTCATCATATGCACAGGGTATGTAGTTTCTTTTCCAGAGCCTGTCAGTGAACCAGCCAATGAACATGTATGCATTTCTGTGTGTGTGAGGGACAACAGGTTTTGCATGGCCCAATGTTGATGCAATGTGTGTGTGTATGTGTTATCCCTAGCTGTTTGTGTTATGTGTGTCTTTGCATGTACACTGTTTCAGCATGTGTCAGCCATATACTGGAGGTTGTGGGACATTCACAGACTGTATCTGCCAGGCTGAACAGATCGCCATTCCTGGCCATGGACACCCCTCCATGCATTCAACCATAGTCCAGTCCTGCACCTGGCAATGTATACACATACATACTTGGGATCTGTATCACAACCTGTGGATAAACGGGTGTCAGTAATGTTAACCTGATTTGCATAGTATTGTCATTTAATACATAGTTATATGACCCATACTCATCCTCCAAAGTAATAACCACTGCTGACTGCTGCTGAGATGTGCACATGACCGTTTAAAGGTGCTGTACTATCATTGTTTTCAATGTCCCTGGTAATACCCAGCAACAAAATAACTGGTCACTACACAACTATAACCCAGGATCACTACAGCACACAGTATGTGCACTATCACAGAGCCATAGCACATTCAGATACATCCAAGGTGAACAAGTACAGACAATGCAGCACACTCAATAGTGCTAATATCCACATACATATTACAGAGATATATATATATATACACACACACACACACACACACACACACACACACACACACACACACACACACACACACACTTGGCAGGGCTGGGAGTTGAACATACACCTAACTACCTTAACACGCTACAGCATTACGCATTTACAGAATGCGCTACTGAGATTACTGAACCAGCACTCCCAGAGGCATACTTCTAGGTGGGTGACATCATCCGCAAAGGCAAAGATGCCGCTAGGGAATGTATGTGTTGTGAGGCATCTAAAAGCATTACTGTGTCCCCAGGTAGCTGGAAACACACACACACACACACACACACACACACACACACACACACACACACACACACACACACACACACACACACACACTTGGCAGGGCCAGGAGTTGAACATACACCTAACTACCTTAACACACTACAGCATTACGCATTTACAGAACGTGCTACTGAGATTACTGAACACAACACTCCCAGAGGCATACTTCTAGGTGGGTGACATCATCCGCAAAGGCAAAGACGCCGATAGGGAATGTATGTGTTGTGAGGCATCTAAAAGCATTACTGTGTCCCCAGGTAGCT
This sequence comes from Protopterus annectens, assembly GCF_019279795.1. Taxonomy (NCBI): domain Eukaryota; kingdom Metazoa; phylum Chordata; order Ceratodontiformes; family Protopteridae; genus Protopterus; species Protopterus annectens. Next base: position 876,300,245 of record NC_056731.1, on the reverse strand, counting down.
GGAAACACACACACACACACACACACACACACACACACACACACACTTGGCAGGGCTGGGAGTTGAACATACACCTAACTACCTTAACACACTACAGCATTACGCATTTACAGAACGCGCTACCGAGATTACTGAACACAGCACTCCCAGAGGCATACTTCTAGGTGGGTGACATCATCCGCAAACGCAAAGACGCCGATAGGGAATGTATGTGTTGTGAGGCATCTAAAAAGCATTACTGTATCCCCAGGCAGCTGGAAACACACACACACACACACACTTGGCAGGGCCGGGAGTTGAACATACACCTAACTACCTTAACACACTACAGCATTACGCATTTACAGAATGTGCTACCAAGATTACTAAACACAGCACTCCCAGAAAGGCTTTACCAGAAAGGCTCATCCAGACTCTGCTACACTTTTCTGTGAAGGAAAGGTTAGTTTGCTTTTATTTTTTGTATTACTGTATTGCCTTTCTATATTTTGAATACTGTAGTTTGTTTTCTTTACCTTGTGTTTTGCTTGAATTCTGTTTTAACAGCATATTCAAACTTCAAAAGAGACCACAGCTCTCTCTGTTCTGAGTCAGGCAGAATTTTTTCCTGCCCTCCCACCCATTTAAGTTGTCTTGTTAAATACCACTGTCTTTCTAGTTGCCCACCTCTTATGTTAATCTGACCATATATCTCATTTCTCTCTACTTTCACTGGCTTATGTGAGTAATCACAAAATCATCATTTTTGAAATCCCACCCCTTCAATTATTTAAATTTATTGGCCATCCTACAGTATTTCATAGTATCAAAATACAAAAGTGACCACCCCTTTCAATCCATCTTCCTGTTTTAAAAATAGTAACTCTCCACTAAACCTTAACTTTTTAAACAGGTAAAACTCAAGTTACCTACTTTCACATCTAACTTCTCTAGTGCCCACTGCAGAGTGCATTCTTTTCAATCTTACCTTTAAGCATCTCTGTGACTAGCACTTTCTCTAATACCTGCTGGAAAGCACTAGGAAGTCTTAAACTCATACAAACACTGAACTCTCCTTGTTAACAAGGAGAAATTAATAGTAGGCACTAAACAGCCTGTAATTGCAAAGTACCTTGCTAAGGAAACAGCTCCTATACTTTGCAAAGAAAAAAAAAAGCCCCAAACCAAGCATGTCCAAGGGTTAGCTTCCGGTGATTTCTCCTGTCCACCTGGTGAATCTGGGCATACTGGGGCAATGCAGCAATTGCCTCATGTACACAGACAACCCTCTCCTCCTACCACCCAACACTACAACCTGTGAGAGATGCACTTACATAGCCAAAATGGAAGCAAAGCTCTCTCCACCCAAGATTGTGCTAAACAGTCAAGAGGAGAAGGTTAACACCCACACTACACCTCAAGCAACATATAGCCCTTCTAAACCCGCACCACCAACACCTACGTATAGCAACACTAAATCCACATATTCAGAGGCCCTTAACTGTAACCTGCCCAAGCAACAAAGACCTCTGAAGCAGAAATGCAAACAAACACCAATCACAACCAATGTGTCACATAGTTCACAATACCAGTGTGCCACCCAGCAGCAGCCCCTAAGGCAAGACAATGTACCTAACACTTTAGTCATAGGTGACTCTATAGTCCAGCACACTGATGTCCCTCTCACCAGGTTGAATAAAGAGAAAATTACAGTCAGCTGCCTGTCGGGTGCCAGGATTTGCCACATAACGCATGCACTCAAGTCACTCCACAACAAGTACAAATATGACTCTGTCATTGTCCATGTTGGAGTGAATAACTTGAGACGTACCTCCCTGGACTACATGAAAAGAGACATGGAAGAGCTCTAGGATCATGTGGCCCAGGCAGGTCTGACCCTAGCCCTGAGTAGCATCCTGCCTTCGCCCAGAATGATACCACAATATAAGGATAAAATGATTGACTTCAACAATTGGCTACGCTTATGGTGTCATTCAAAGGGGATCCAGTATCTGTCTGCCTGGGATGACATGATTGACAGACCACGATGCTTTGCCAGAGATGGTCTGCACCTGTCGCCCCTGGGATTCAGGTTACTGGCTAAGGCTCTTGCCACCCCTATAGTGCCTTTTTTAGGCAAACTTCAAATGACAAAACCACCACCGTAACAGGTACAAGCATGCAAAATCTGAAGGTAATGCTACTCAATGCTAGAAGTCTAAACCTCAAAATGCACTTCTCGAGGCACTCCTAAAAATGGAGAACATCGATATCTGTGCAGTAACTGAGACCTGGTTCAAGGCTCCAGAGAGCACCCTGCAATACCAGGCTACAACTCTTACCACACTTTTCGGCCACCAAACCAGGACCGAAACACTAAAGGTGGAGGAGTGTCAATATTCACCAAGGATATTCACAGCACCAGGCTAGTTGGCCAACACAATGTGTCTGAAATTCTCCAAGTGCAACTAACACTAGGTAAGACTGCAATCCAAATTGTAGCTTGCTACAGATCCCCCACCATACCCCAAGATTCTCACTACACCTTTCTAAACGTACTGGAAAATATTAAGATAGAACCAAACACCCTAATACTGGGTAATTTTAACTACCCTGCCATTATCTGGGAAAACTACTCATGTCCCAACACCTTTGCGCAACGGTTCTTGGAATTCATAAATTCCAACACCCTGGATCAACTAATCCATAGTCCCACCAGGGGCTCCAATATCCTAGACCTGGTCATTACCAACATGGGAAATCAATGCTCCATACCTATAGTCACCCCCTCGTTAGTCAGGTCTGACCATAAGCTAATCACCCTTAACATCCACATCCCACCCCTCCCCCCAGTAAAGAAACCACCATAAAAAACTTCTCCAAAGCCAACTTCATGCTACTCAAGTCAGAAGTGACAAACTTCATGACACCCATGCAGATGGGAACTGAAAGTTCAACTGCTGAATCCTACACTAAGGCACTGTACGAGCACATCCACTCATGCATGAATCGTGCCATCCCAAATAGAACCAAAATGCTCTCATCCAAAAAAAGGAAGCCAATCTGGTGGTCCCCTACCATAAACAAACTTTACAACAAAAGGAAGAAACTTTTGCAGAAAAGAAGAAAATCCCAGGATGCAAAAAACTCCCTTACTAGCCTCAGTAAGAAACTGAGATGCCTGATAAAATCTTCCAAAGCTAGTTACGAAAATAAAATTGCCAAAGATTCCAAAGAAAACCACAAAGCATTCTATAACTATGTCAAGAATCTAAATGGCAATGCTCAGATCTGCTCTGAGCTAAAGCAGAATGGCATTAAATATACTGATCTGAAGGATATTGCCAATATCCTGGCAGATCGATTCAGTGCCAACTTCACCCCCCTCTCACCCCCAAAATCGCCCATCTCAATACCGGAAGATTATGTACACTGCGCTATCTTTTCTACAATGGAATAAGAGGAAATGCAGTATAAACAGCTCAAACAGCCAAAATGTTTATTGAAACTACTCACAGAAAGAATCTATCATATAGACATAATCCAAGGTTAAACGCTTTCACCTATCCCATGTAGGCTTCATCAGAACAACAAAACAATTCAAATCTACAATTTAAATAACCTTTTTGGCACGAAATGCTATTGCTGTGCAACATACTTAAAGCTATATGCTCCATAAAACCTAACAAGTTATACATTCTTATAGTTGCTTTTTCTTAACTAACTATACATTTAATTACTTTCAAAATACTTATAAACAATGTTGCTATGTGTCTTGTATTTAATCATGCAATCCTATTAATGCAAATAATAAAAATTCATTACTAAAAATTTATAAACTTCTAATATATCAATTCGTTGGTAAAAATATAAATGATGTTGAATATATGTTTTGTTAATTACTAAAAAAATTATAAAAATCAATAATAAAAATGTCTGTATGTTAAACAAGTTCTTCATATATTGAACATAATAATTGTACATAGTTTATAATGAGTGTGGTTCAAAAATACAATAATATAATATAAAATTGCTATATAAATACATTTTTATATAAATTGTGTAAATATATAAATACTTAAAAATTTAAAAATTATGCATTTGTAAATAAATTAAGTAAATTTTTTTGTATTGTTAATAAGATTAAGAATGTTCTAAAATATTCTTATAAAGTGCATAATTCCATGTATAATAATATTATTAAATACATCACATATGTAAGCTTTCTCCACAACAGTTGTTGTAGGCCTTCATGGAAAACCAATGGCATATAATAAATATAATCATGGAGATTTTTTCTGTTTACAATTTTACCAGTAGTGGTTTCACTGCTATAGAATCATTTAAACCAGGTTCAGTTGCTGCATCTGTATACAGCTGCCACCATATTTCCTTATAGCTTAACATATCTTTCCTATTACCCCCCCCCTCAAATTTGGTTTGATAATTTCTAATATGCCAAATGTAAAACTATGATCAACACCCTCCTTTTCCACATGCCTGTATAGGGCATTGTTCTTATCTTTCCTTCTAATACAATAGATATGGTCGTAAATTTTCTTTTTTAGTGCCCTCTCTGTCTTTCCAATGTAATATGCTGTACATGTTTGACATTTGGGCCAGTTAATTAGAGCGGCCAGGATGACATCTAGAAAGGAGGAAATGTTAGAAGAGATTGAACATATTACCACTATGTTTAAAGAGAGAAATTATAATAGTAAAATGTTAGGTGATGTTAGACAATATGTAATCTCACAGTGGGGACTAAAATATCAACCATTATTAGGGGTAATTAACCCAGTAGAACTTGAAAAAGAATTAGCAAGTGTTGGCAAATATCAGAAAGCATGTATTCTCCCATACACTCCCTATGTGAATAAAATTAAGGAAATATTGGAGAAACATTGGGAAATATTCCGTGTGAACCCAGAATTATCTAAAATATTAGGTGACAGACCTCTCATAGTTTACAAAATGACACATAATTTAAAGAAAATCTTGGAATCGGGTAAAGAGACCAATTTTAAAAGGGGTGAAAAAGGTTGTTTATCATTCACAAAGAAATGTGGTAACTGCAACCAATGTAGGTTTATCATGGGGCAAGATGAGATTACCTTGGACAACATTAATAGGACAATAATTAGGTTAGCAAAGGGAAATTGTAACACCTCCTTCATCATATATATGGCCAAATGTCAAACATGTACAGCATATTACATTGGAAAGACAGAGAGGGCACTAAAAAAGAGAATTTACGACCATATCTATTGTATTAGAAGGAAATATAATAATAATGCCCTATACAGGCATGTGGAAAAGGAGGGTGTTGATCACAGTTTTACATTTGGCATATTAGAAATTATCAAACCAAATTTGAGGGGGGGTAATAGGAAAGATATGTTAAGCTATAAGGAAATATGGTGGCAGCTGTATACAGATGCAGCAACTGAACCTGGTTAAACGATTCTATAGCAGTGAAACCACTACTGGTAAAACTGTAAACAGAAAAAATCTCCATGATTATATTTATTATATGCCATTGGTTTTCCATGAAGGCCTACAACAACTGTTGTGGAGAAAGCTTACATATGTGATGTATTTAATAATATTATTATACATGGAATTATGCACTTTATAAGTATATTTTAGAACATTCTTAATCTTATTAACAATACAAAAAATTGTACTTAATTTATTTACAAATGCATAATTTTTAAATTTTTAAGTATTTATATATTTACACATAATTTATATAAAAATGTATTTATATAGCAATTTCATATTATATTATTGTATTTTTGAACCACACTCATTATAAACTATGTACAATTATTATGTTCAATATATGAAGAACTTGTTTAACATACAGACATTTTTATTATTGATTTTTATAATTTTTTTAGTAATTAACAAAACATATATTCAACATCATTTATATTTTTACCAACTAAGTGATATATTAGAAGTTTATAAATTTTTAGTAATGAATTTTTATTATTTGCATTAATAGGATTGCATGATTAAATACAAGACACATAGCAACATTGTTTATAAGTATTTTGAAAGTAATTAAATGTATAGTTAGTTAAGAAATAGCAACTATAAGAATGTATAACTTGTTAGGTTTTATGGAGCATATAGCTTTAAGTATGTTGCACAGCAATAGAATTTCACACCAAAAAGGTTATTTAAATTGTAGATTTGAATTGTTTTGTTGTTCTGATGAAGCCTACATGGGATAGGTGAAAGCGCTTAACCTTGGATTATGTCTATATGATAGATTCTTTCTGTGAGTAGTTTCAATAAACATTTTGGCTGTTTGAGCTGTTTATACTGCGTTTCCTCTTATTCCGTTGTAGAGAAGATAGCGCAGTGTACATATTCCTTCATTAGTTTGTTCTTCCTCGCAACATTTTTCTTCAATACCGGAAGATTGCCAAATTCCAGTAATAATGGCCACACAGGTACAAAACGCACTCTCTAAAGCCAAGAATACAGCATCCATGGGACCAGATGACATCCCAGGCTGTGTACTACATGAACTACAATATGAACTGGCACCTCACCTAAGTGTCATGTTTAATCATAGCCTCACCTCAGGTTTCGTGCCCACTGAGTGGCGCAGAGTTCAGTTATCCCAATCCACAAGGGGGATCCACCTTGGATCCCAGAAACTACCATCCCATCAGTCTGACAAGCCTTATCTGCAAGGCCATGGAGCGTATTATCATGGAACTTATAAACAAAGACATTGGCAACCTTCAAATACTGGACCCCACCCAGTTTGGGTTTGTGAAGGGCTGATCTTGTCTCCTGAACCTGATTGACTTCTTTGAATCAGTCTCCAGAGCCATGGACAAGGGTAAGGTGGTCCACACAGCCTATCTAGACCTTGCCAAGGCCTTTGACACCATCTCCCACTCTGGAATCATAGATAAACTTACTAAGTTGGGCATTAATCCCTATGTCACCCAATGGGTTGCTAAATGGCTTAATGATAGAACCCACACTGTAAAAGTAGCCGACTCCAAATCCAGCTCCAGACAAGTGACAAGTGGAGTACCTCAGGGTTCAGTCCTGGGGCTGCTCTTGTTTGGCATCTACTTCTCTGAAGTACAGGTCAACACTAAGGGACTCTGGCTAACAAAGTTTGCAGGTGACTGCAAACTGGGAGCCATTATTGAATCCCCAAATGATGTGGATACTCTACAAAAGGGCCTTACAGAAACAGATGCTTGGTGCCAGAGCCATGGGCTCAAGCTCAATGCCAAGAAATGTATTGTTATCCCCTTTGGGAAAAAGCATGTATCCATGAATTACCATATAGGTGGCAGTACACTAAACCCAGAAAGTGTGATAAGAGACTTAGGGGCACAGGTGGACAGTGGTCTCACCTTCGATAACCACATCGCCACAACAGTCAGGAAATCCTTCTATGTGGCACACCTCATCACAAAGGGCTTTTCATCCAGATAAAAGGAGGTCATTGTCCCACTGTACTCATCCCTCATTAGACCCATTATAGAATACAACACCCCATTTGGTATGCACCTCTCAAGACATCTGCAACAACTGGAAAGGCCTCAGAAATACCTCACTAAAAGAATCACAGGCCGAAAGCAGATGCTCTACGCTCACCGCCTTAAAAAACTCCAGCTATACTCTGTCGCATATTGTCTACTCAGAGGCAATCTCTGCTTAATATACAAGGCCATGTCAAACCCAGAGCTGTTGGACATGCTACACTTAAAGAAATCCCAATCCCTCAGAGCTACACGCTCCAGGGATCTAAACCTTGTCATCACAATAAACAAAACATGCTGGAGGGATAAGTTCCCGACCCAGAGACTCCCCAGACTCTGGAATAGATTGCCCATAAATGTCAAGCAGAGTGCCTCTTTGGACCTCTTCAAGAGGAACCTTGACGATTGGATGGGAGAAAGGAAATTCACTCCAGGGATCACGTCAGTCGCCCTGCTAGACAGGGGTCCAGGAAAGTAAATAATGTGGGAAGAAATAGCCAGGGAATTGTTATGGCTAGGCTTGTATAGGCCCTAGGGCTGATAGCCTAGTACCAACCTATGAACCTATGAACCAGAGGCATACTTCTAGGTGGGTGACATCATCCACAAAGGCAAAGACGCCGATAGGGAATGTATGTGTTGTGAGGCATCTAAAAGCATTACTGTGTCCCCAGGCAGCTGGAAATACACAGACAGACACAGACACACACACACACACTTACACACTTGGCAGGGCCGGGAGTTGAACATACACCTAACTACCTTAACACACTACAGCATTACACATTTACAGAATGCGCTACCGAGATTACTGAACACAGCAATCCCAGAGGCATACTTCTAGGTGGGTGACATCATCCGCAAAGGCAAAGACGCCGATAGGGAATGTATGTGTTGTGAGGCATCTAAAAGCATGACTGTGTCCCCAGGCAGCTGTAAACACACAGACACATACACACACACATACACACACGGCAGGGCCGGGAGTTGAACATACACCTAACTACCTTAACACACTACAGCATTATGCATTTACAGAACGCACTACCAAGATTACTGAACACAGCACTCCCAGAGGCATACTTCTAGGTGGGTGACATCATCCGCAAAGGCAAAGACGCCAATGGGGAATGTATGTGTTGTGAGGCATCTAAAAGCATTACTGTGTCCCCAGGCAGCTGGAAATACACAAACACACACACACACACACACACACACACACACACACTTGGCAGGGCCGGGAGTTGAACATACACCTAACTACTTTATCACATTACAGTATTACGCATTTACAGAACGCGCTACCGAGATTACTGAGCACAGCACTCCCAGAGGCATACTTCTAGGTGAGTGACATCATCCGCAAAGGCAAAGACGCCGATAGGGAATGTATGTGTTGTGAGGCATCTAAAAGCATTACTGTGTCCCCAGGCAGCTGGAAACACACACACACACACACACACACACACACACACACACACACACACACACACACACACACACACACCAGTGTGTTCAATGTAGGCATCCATCGTGACATTGAAAATGGACATCTGTTGCCTGGATGACCACCATGGCTATACAGGATGTCAATGGCCATGCCCTCACGCTTAGTATCACATGTCTGTTTGGAATGTACTGTGTGTCCATCTACACAATGGCGTACTGGGCATGCTCACACAGCAGTTGCAAAGGGCCATCTTGCATGCACATGGAGTCTAATCACGGAAGGGCGCAGTGTGGAATGTACTGTGTGTCCATCTACACAATGGCATACAGGGCATGCTCACACACTTAGCAGTTGCAAAGGGCCATCTTGCATGCACACGGAGTCTAATCATGGAAGGGTGCAGTTTGGAATGTACTGTGTGTCCATCTACACAACGGCATACTGGGCATGCTCACACACTTAGCAGTTGCAAAGGGCCATCTTGCATGCACACGGATTCTAATCACGTAAGGGCGCAGTGTGGAATGTACTGTGTGACAATCTACACAATGGTGTACTGGGCATGCTCACACACTTAGCAGTTGCAAAGGGCCATCTTGCATGTACACGGAGTATAATCATGGAAGGGTGCAGTGTGGAATGTACCGTTTGTCCATCTACACAACTGCGTACATGGACTGTACTGTGTGTCCATCTACACAACAGCATACTGGGCATGCTCACACACTTAGCTGTTGCAAAGGGCCGTCTTGCATGCAGATGGAGTGTACACACAGAAGGGCACAGTACAGAAGGGCACAGTAAGGTATAACTATCCTCACGCACAGGGCGGTCACACATGCAGTGACCTGTACACACACAGCTGCCATCACAGCTGTCACAGGTGCAGGTCACACACGTACACACTGCAGTGTACACTGTAGCTGCATGCAGATGGAGTGTACACACAGAAGGGCACAGTACAGAAGGGCACAGTAAGGTATAACTGTCCTCACGCACAGGGCGGTCACACATGCAGTGACCTGTACACACACAGCTGCCATCACAGCTGTCACAGGTGCAGGTCACACATGTACACACTACAGTGTACACTGTAGCTGTCAAATCAGCACCATGTCGTCGGTGCAACACTGCACAGCCTTACAGTACCACAACACCATGTGACACATGACCACTGGGCTGTACAGAGGTGTACACTAGCTGTGCAGAGTACACATATACCAACAGGGATCCAACAGGTGTTATGCATTGCAATGATACCAGTATACATGAACAGGTCGGCTCAAGACATACCACAGCCCTTACACAGCTGTGACACCTGACTGTTGCTGTACACCAAAGAACACACGTCTGGATATGTCATACATGTGATTGTGTGGATGTGTGCATGGACTGCACACACAGCACATACATACATAGCCTTTGATGTACCTTGTGCATAACACTGGCCTAATCAATGCTACACACGCGAATGGAAGGTGGGCCCATATCTGTTGAATGCTCACACTACAGGGGGTAGCAGTGTTGACCGGGACACATACCCTTGTACTGATCGCCTGTGACACCCATGATATCATACCACAGTCCATGTGTTATGTATGTCAACACACATGTCCAACAATAGCAATGCATACAAACATGGCAACAGGAGACACATGTGACATCTGTACTGTGCATGCAGCAACCATGTATGTGCAGTGGCCGATGTCTGTAACATAGTTGCACCTACCTACGACATGCAGTCGCAATGCAGACCCATCATTGACACCTGTATACGGTGACATACAAACAGCACGTATGGAGGGATGTGTGTACATAACGTGGTGAACCACCTGTCTAGATGTATGTGTGCAGGGGGTGGCTCACAGTTGTGTCACACACCATCCTATCATGCCATGTGCAAACAGTACGCTATGTCGCTGTTACGTGACGGTGCTGACATAATGCATACACAGTGGTCAGGTGTTAACAACTATATGTCACATGGCACCTGTAACACCTACAACCTCCCATGTGCATATAGCAGCACATTTGCCAGATATAGCGTTGGTACACATAATGTAATCAATACCGCTGCATGTCTATCAAACGTGTCATCATATGGCAGGTGTATCATTCCTAGCACTGCCATGTGTGTCCGAATGTGTGACCAGAGATGCCACATATTGCGGGGAATATGTCCCAGTTGCTACACATCCCTGTACACCGTTGTAGAGATCTGTACATACATCAGTGTGGGAAGTATGATGTTGGCCGGTGTGGTGCATCACACACGTCGGCTGTCTGTATACACATGTGTGGTCACCACAGTGTGTGTGTGTCTGTATGTATGTCTGGTGCTTGGTGTGAGGGTGTATGCTAATATACGGTGGGAAATGATCACTAACCTCACGTGGTGACTAATCCATAATGGTGATGCATTGCACTACCCTGTTGATGCCATAGGTCCCAGCCTTACTGGCTACCTGTGCATGTCCCTTCTCTGTGACACGTCGTGTGGGTGCATAGTACTGTGAGGGTGATGACCACATAGGCAAATGTCCCCACCTGCACACTATGGGGTGTGCGTTATAGTGGTGTACACGCCGTGAATGCGGCCATGTTCCCATACTTTTACAGGGTCCTACTGCTGCACAGTGTGGCCTCCAGCTACCAAGTGACACCTCACATCATCATTGGCCAGGCTGCTGTGTACAACCCCTGAACCATGTCACCATACCTGTAATGTGTCCTGCTATGTATGTTACGTCTCTGTCCAGTGTAGCCTGTGGCACTGACCACATGCGTCAGGTGCAGTATATGTGTGGACATCTGCGTCATGTTGGTGTGTTCATCAGTCAGGTTGAGGGTACATGTAGCATGCTGATATTGCCAGACGTGCCTGTGAGTAATCCACAGTTACACGTGGGGGAATGCAAACACTGCTACCTGTAGGCACATGCAAGTACACCATAGGAGGGAACCAGGGTATCACAACCAACATGGTGCTACAGATGTAACCGAGACACATACCATGAACACATCACAATGCATGCTGCACCTGCACTACATGGTATGACTGGTGCATGTCGACAGTACACAACCTATGTCACATACACATCTCTCAGTATTCACACACAACCACTGCAACATACACATCCCTCACTATGCATACACAGGTAATATTACATACACCTCTCACTATGCTGTTCACCCTGTGCATCAGAATATTTGTGCATAACCCTGCACCGATGGTGTGGATGACAGGGATGCAGCACAGGCTTCATCATATGCACAGGGTGATATGTTTGCCAGGGGCATAGGCTGCACCAATGGATAACATATGTGTGTGTAAGGGCTGGTGAGTTGACTGGACATGTCTGTGCAGAATGCATGTGGATGTTGTGGAGCCCTACAGTTGTGTTTGCTGTGTGCGTGTATGTGTGTACACAGTTCTGCCATTTGTGAGGCCTACATGGGGTATAATTGACAGCCCCAGATTGTACAGAGCAGGTTGTACAGCTCACTCTGTCTGTCCACGGCCACGTGACCTGTGCCTGCCTGGGGTTGCACGGGCACTACCAAGTGGAGATGCAGAGTGGCTACTGTCTGACGACACATGTCCGCTGGAACCGTGTCCCCGCTGACAACGTCCAGGGCCACGTCCATGTGGCCTGCTGTGTCCTGGTGTTGACAGCGCAGCACCAGCTGCACTGCTACTGCTACCGGCACTATGGGATCAGGCATGTGAGGTGGCACGCTCACGTCGACCTACACTAGGTGGTGTTGCTGGCCTACATTCACGTGGCCTACGCCTCACTCCTACCAGGTGTTCCAGCACAGACAGCTCCTGCTCACGGATTGCCATGCCTTGGTCAAGGATTCCGACCATTTCACCTAATCGCCTATCCAGAACATTAGCAATCTGCTGGTGAGCATTTGTCAATGCCTGGATGTTGTCATTTAGGGTATGGATAGCAGCCCTCTGCAGCCTCTGCCCTTCTCTGTTCTGCCATTCAGCATGTGCCTGTGCCACCATTACAGTCTGGAACATGCGTCTGGTGATACCAGATGCTGCGCTCTGTCCTGCAGGTGCATGTCTGCCAGAGGTCCTCCTACGAGCAGCACCAGCCACATGCCTGTGTGGCACATCTGCAGTCATTACACTGACACCATGGTGTGTAGACACACCTTCTGTAGCCACCACACGTTCCTGTTCCACGCTAACAGACGCTGACTGTCCTTCCTCTATGGCCACTGGTGATGCAGTATGTATTGGCAGCAGAACTGTGTGCGGGGAAGAGGGGGACATAGCTGGGATGGTAACCATTGGCACAGATTCAGCCCCTGACAACCCTGCCTGTACCTCATGCATATGTTCATCACCGCTAGTATCTGTGGGGACACTAACATCAGATGGATCACAGGAGGGTAACGCACCTACATCACCTGTGAATGGAAAGAAATACTGTAAAGTACAATAGACACAGACACACACACACACACAAACACACACACACACACACAAACACAGACACACACACACACAAACACAGACACAGACACACACACACACAAACACAGACACATACACACAAACACAGACACACACACACACACACACACACACACACAGACACACAGACACACACACACACACACACACACACACACACACACACACACACACACACACACACACACACACACACACACACACACACACACACACACACACACACAAACACAGACACACACAGACACACCATGCATGTGATTTGTCAGATGGCATGCAGCATGCCTGCAATACAGCAGAGGGCATACAGCTCAGACATTAATAGTGTTAGTAAGCATACCTCCCTGGGGTGCACACTACAGCAAGCAGGTGTCATATCAGTAGCCATGCAGTTCACACAATCATGGTAGTATGCATGCATCCCCGTGATACACCATGTGGCCCAGAATAGGATAACAGTACACATGGCTGACGTGACCTTGACATGTAATCTGCTGACATGTGCATTAACATGCATACATGTCTGACACAATGGTGTCCTGACACATGTACAGCATCATAATGGGCTTCATTGCAGTGTTGTGTGTATGCCCTACAGATAGAATGCATGTTTAGCAAATGTGCATGAGCATGGGAGGGTAGTTTGAGCCGTCTACATTGCTATACAGTGTGAAGTACAGACACTGTGCCATTGCATGGCATCATGAGGCATCTATGTTGCTGTAGAATGCATAATATGTACACATTGCATAGCCATAACTGCAACACAGTCGTGATGTTCAACAGATCGTATATGGTAGACTTCAGTGACACCTCCAGTAGCTGTGCACAGGCTTTTAGGTTGTCCAGTGTACCACATCAACTGTATAATCAGTCAACTAAGGTTATAATTGGACCATGTGTGGACAATGTGCAACAGGGTGTATACATATCCCAAGTACTGTGTGTTTACATGTCTCTGGCCATCCCCCATGGCCATGTGTGCACATGTGTTGGCCAATTGTGTGTGATGGGCATCTATCTCACATGTCTGTGTTGTCCCATATGACATACACCCATAGATGTCAGATATGTCACAATCCACAGGGCTATGCAGACAATGGGTTGTATGTTTGGTATGTGGGGTATAGGTCATGCGATAGTGTGACAATATTGCAGACAGAATACTACATGTCTGGGACATGTCAGGTGGCACATCACAATGTGTGCACCCAATGCAGGGGCATATGACACAATGGTGACACCTGTGGGCTGCCCATATCACAGCTCACTGTGTGGTACTGTGTGCATTACCACACATGTTGTTCCAATGCATACTACATATGCCTCCATTGTAGAACACCTCCACCGTTGTATGCACAGCTGACCACACATGTCGCAATGACAAGTACTGTGGTTTCAAGTCGGTGTATCATTACGTTTGTATATATTGCACATGGGTGGCCTGTGTGAATGAAGGGTGGTGCAACCTGCATATCGTGACTGGAAAAAACATCAGGTGTGCAAGTGTTAACTGGCCACATGGCAAATAGATCTACACTGTAACATGCCTGATACTGATGACAGTCTCACCTGCAATGGACTCATGTCTGTGCGGCACACCAGAGGTACCTGTATAGGGGTGACACACCAGTATGAACATTATCCATGACTGTATGACAGCCACAGGTTGCACTGTGCATGTGAACACATTCACCTGTGTAATAGCATATAGTATGCACATGTGTGCATACACAATGTAGCATACTGTAGTATGCAGTATGTGTGTCCACATACCTTGCATATGTTGTTACTTTACATAATGTACAGTGACACATGCAACTACATGGGATATAATAGCCATATGTGCAGTACTGACTTACCAGGCAACTCCAGGCTCATTGGTTGGGAGACACCCACCTCCACGATGGCAGCTAGTGTTTCTGGATGCTGTTCCCTGGGTGTCCCCAGACTGGCCAGTAGCTCCTCGGTGTGTGTGAGTGGGGGCTGGGTTGGTGGCCCACCACCTATTCCACCTTGTTCCCTGGCGATTGCAGTGGCACGCTGTTTTGCATGTCATATCAAGTCCGTGCAGTGTCTGCGCACCTGCTGGTAGGTGCGGTTATGGCCACCCACATCGTTCACCCTCCTGCATAGATCCTGCCACAGGTCATCCCGCTGCTGGGCATGCTGTGGCACATGGCTGAACAACAAGTCATAGTTGTCATGGAGCTGTGGGATGAGGACATCATCCTCCTGGCGGGTGTATGCTGGGAGGCGTGTACGGGGCATTATCTGTAAGACATAATGATGGTGACAGGTCACAGTTTCAGAGATGTACAGAGATACTGCTGCACATACATTTCTATGACATCTACTACATCTGCACAGTTATCTTTGCAAAGCATCATGACACTGACACGACTGACGTGTTTGTGTCACACATGTCACATCCATTATGCATTGGATATCATCACCATATATGTGTGTCACCTCATTACAGTGTTCATACTCCATGTAAATGCTGTCTTGCTGTGGGCATGTCTATTTGCCTGCACTTGTGTTCTTACCTATCTGCACATGCCTGGATGTGTCCACGGTACTGCTGTTGACCTGGATGCTGTGTATATGTCACATATCAACACAGACACAGCCGTAATGGACTTGAGCAGTGACAATGCACACATACGCATGGACACCTGTACATGCATTTGTTTTTCCATATACATCTACACAGCACTGAACAACTGTTCAACATCCTGCCATGGATCGCCTGTATTGCACATGTGATAGACATGGGACAATGGCTAGTCAGATGACATTCGCAGGGATGGTTATCAACCATAGCATGTGCAGGCATGGTTTCCAAGCTGTAACAGACAGCCATTGTGCCACCGCAAGGTGCATCAGTGCCACATTACTGATCCAGTCAGTTGATAGTACATCTACCATGCGGCCATCACACCAGGTATGACTGGGATGACATGTGCAGCTTTGATGGACAGGGTTGCATGATATGGCGGGAGTATGCCACATATATGGCACAGGGATCTGTCCAGCCTGTGGCAATACTAGTATTAGGATGGTGGCTGTCCATGACATATGTCTTATAGATCAGGATATGGACATGTAGCATGTCCATCGTCATGGTGTAGCAAATGTCTTTCTGCAAGGTAGACAGCATGCTGCATAGTGGAGGTGAGGATTGTGAAGGCTGGTATCGCACATCCATGCATAGCCATTACCCCTTAGAGGTGGTATGTGATCCAATATTGGTCACCACAGTGCTGTATATGCCTGTCCAGTGATCTACGTGCTCATGGATGGCACCCTGCCATGACATGGGTACCTCATATGACTACCTAAGGGGCCTGGAGACGTCACCAAGTCGGGGGGTGCACTGCACAGCACCATCCCTTACACAGTGTCCATAATGTTGACCACAGCCTAGGTAGTAGTTTATGGGTACAGGGATGTTCACCTAGCGGTGACATTGCTGGTATCATCCATCAGACTGTGCACATATGTCACACACCTCACCCACACAGCCCATTCTGTATGTTGTTCACAACACTGACACAGCTATACTGATAGGTCATGGCCATTCACAGCCTTACATACACAGATGCCTAACATTTGTCTGTGTGGTATGGGCTACAATGAGGGTGGGGTACAACACATTAACCCTGTTCTACTCTAGCTGGCACTGGTGTGCTGTGCACATGTCACTGTTGCACCTTTTGTAGTTGTGAGTCTGTCAACAGGTCACTGGTGGAACACTCCTGTGACATGCAAAGGTATTTGTAATCAAATATCCCTGCTGTCTTGTACATCTGTACTGCTAACATCTACAGTGCTAATGGTTCATGGACATGCACACCATACTCAGCAGGGTTATATTGTGGTGCCACCCTAAATGACTGTCATCACCACTTGTGGGTTGATGTTATCCAACACCCTATCTGTATTGTATGTATTGTATGGTCATGCTAGGCACTTGTTCAGATCTCATGAGCTACTGATTACTATAGCACCCATTCCACACCATTTCCCACAGGTACACTGGCTGTCCTACACTTCCCAGATTGCTTATGGTACAACAGCTTTTGTACACACGTAACGCACATATCCTGTGGGACATGGTTGTATATACAGGCATGTCCAACTGTCACGTACCAGTGCTACTGCCTGTCTATATGAGGGATATGTCATACATGTGGCAATAGAGCAATTGTCTCATGTACACATTCAATGCTCACCTCCCAACATACGGCACTACAGCCTGTGGGGGATGCACTTCTGCAGCCGTGCTGGGGGCATAGCTCTCAGGTGTACCTCATTACAAGGGACGTACCTCATTTGGGGTTCTAAAAGGTGCATGTTCCTCAAGGTTCCACATTGGAAGGGTCTGTCAAACATTCATTGTTGGAAATTGTTTACCTGCTAGCCATGGCTAAATAGATGGGAATCATATTAATTCATTAGAATATCTTTTTTATACGTAAAACCAGCCTATTTTAGCCATCATATGCCCTTCCTAGTTGAAGCTGTTAGTAAGCCAGTTGTAAGTGTTCCACCTTTTGCCCATTTGTCACACAGTATGAGGGCTAATGTTCTTCAGTTTGGGGACAGGAGGTTGACAGCTATGGCTGGGGGTAATGCTGTCACCAACCCTGACTACACCTGACAGTCATTTGGGGATGTGTAACATTCGCAACACACTCCACCCATCACATAGTCTCACATGATCTACACCACTGGCCACACCTACGAGGACAACTTGTGCAGTACATCTCCATACTCACTGTAGGCACCAGAGGTAGCCCCCATCATGGAAGACAACATCACCAGCTTATAGCCCACAGACTCATGTGTGCCCATCACATACAGCAAATAGTGAGTTACAACATTCACAACACACCAGTCATAGATGACTCTGTAGGGAGTCACACTGCAGTTCCACACAGCAGGCTACACAAGGCGTTAGTCGCTTACATCTTGCTGTCGGGTAACTGCTTCTGCAACATAACCTATGCACCCATGCCACACCTCACCAGGTATGATATGACTGTCATTCTCCATGTTAGTGTGACTGCCCTGTGATGCCACTGCACAGACTACGTATGCAGGGACTTGCAATAGCTCACCAGTCTTATAGCCTTGAGGGTGTGGGCCAAGCCCTGGGGAGCATTTTGCATTTGTCCAGACACGATACCACTGTACAACGACCGACTGTGTCACGTCAACAGTTGCCTATGCTCCTATTGTCATTCCATAGGCATCTGGTATCTGTCCGCTTTGCCTGACCTGGTCAAACACAATGCTGTGGTACAGATGACTTGCACCTGTCAGCCCTGGGAGTACAGCTCACATGTAAGGCTCTTGCTGCTTCTATACTGCCTATCTTGCACAGTTTCCAATAACTGTCACCGGCAGGACGGGAACTGGCAGGCACGACATGGGGTCATGTGACACAATGCTTGCATCTTCCTCTGTGATGCACGCAGGCAAGGCACACCTTATAATGCACCACTCAAACATCTCTGCAGTGACTGGGACCTGCCTCTAGGCTCTGCAGTGCACACCTGCAATGACAGGCTATAGACAGGCCATACCTTTCAGGCACATACCTGGACCGGCACACTCACAGCTGAGGGGTTCCCATCTCCCACTATGTTTTGCACACATCCTGGCAAGTTACTTAGCACAATGCATCAGAGGTGCTCCACATGCAACTAACTGTGTCCGGGACCGCTATACACATTGTAACAAGCGACAGAGTCAACATCATACCCCACGGGCAACATACCTTCTATGTTGGTATATTGGACAGTGGGCCTCAGACAGCTACTACTGAAGTGTGACAGACACTACCCCACACTTCACTGGGATAGCCACTCATGTACCGACACATCCATGAGTCATACCCTCCGCTCTGCTGGATCAACCCATACACACCACCTCCAAGACCTACATTACCCTTGGCATGAACACTACCACCATGTGACTGGTGTTACACACCTGGGGTTATCCCCTCATTGGTGGATTCCAAACATATGCTAATCAACCTTGTTAGCCACTTCCCGGCACCACACCCATCACAGCATACACAGTACATGAGTACTACAACAACTACTACAGACGTCTGCTGACAGCGGTTGTTAACATCATGACACCCGTGCAGATGGACAATGCACATACAAATGCTGACACATACCCCAGTGCACTTCATTAGCATGTACACAACTGCATGGATCATGCTATTCCACACAGAGCCATGATGGTACACACCAGATAACAGACGCCACTCTGGTGGTCATGTTCCATGGACATATGATGTACAACAACAGGTGTAGGCTGTTGCACAGTGGTGTACATTTCCATGTGTGGGGTGGCTCACTGGTCAGCCGTGGTGGGGCCACAGGGTCCCTCATCACATACTCCAAGACTAGCTATGTGAACATGACTGCCACACATTCATGGGTGTACCACCAGGCATTATGGTGGTATGTCAGTAGTCGATGGCAACACCCACATCTGCTGTCACATACAACAGTCACTCAGGAACATTGCAGACCCAGGTGTTGTTGGCAACATGCTGGAGGATGGATTCAATGCTGACATTAAACCCTCTCACTCACTACAGGGCCGCAATGCATACATAAACATTGTGGTGTCCCTGTGGTCACACCTACACAGTACTGACCTACACTCTATATGTCCTGGGACACTGGCCCCATGTCACCTTCCAACGTCCCAGGCTGTGATGTCCACCAACCTCTGAATTACATGTCTCCCCACTAGGCCACCATATTCAGTAATAGCCTTGTTTCAGACATTGTAGCCCCTGAATGGCACACAGCAGCATTTATCACACTACACACAGGTGGCACCACAATGCACGAGTGGGACTATAGTCCTACACACCTGACTGGACTGTTCTGCATGGCTATGGGGCACATCATCAAGGACGTCATTCACAGAGACATTGTTGGGCTCCCGTCCTCTGCTGCCACCCGGGTTGGGCTTGTTAGGGCCAGAGCATGGCCCCTACACATGGTGGACTACTTTCATACAGTTACCAGGCAGTTGCTGATGGTATGGGAGTCCACACATCCTACATTGTTCTCTCATTGCCTTTCAGCACCATTCCCCATTCTGGTATTGACAACATACACATCCACCTGCACATTGTGCCCTGTGTCTCAGGATGTTATGCTATGTGGCTCATGGACAGGACACACAGTGAGGCCAGCATACCATAGTACCTACTACATGTCAGGTACATTTGGCATACCACAGTCCTCAGTCATAGGGCCCCTCATGTTCAGTATATGCTTCCCTGTGGAACAGGCTAGCACAGGGGACTTTCCCTGCCTAGCTTTCAAACCCCTGCATACCAAGTGCCATGACTGCTCCACCAGCTGATACTGACCCCAACCATATGGGTGTCGCTGTGACAGATACATAATATGACTATCATGGCATCAAGCTGCATGACACAAGGTGCATGCACATCACCTTTGCATTACACCATTCACCCACTGACTATCACATGGATGGAAGTCCCCTACATACATATCACATTGTACATGTTTGCAGTACACACATATGTTGTACCCACTCCTGTGGTTAGCGTATTGCCACTGTGGCGTGGATATCCTTCTACGTGGCCACACCTATCTGTACTGGGTGTGTAGCTGGTACATAGGCACCCATTGTACCTCTGAACTCAAGACATCTACACACATTCAAGGGTACACCACCTCATTTAGGGTGTACCTTACACAACAGCTACTGCTTTACATGCCACAACATTAACACGCCATGACGTTTACTGAGCTCTGACAGTTTAAATATGTGGCTGCACTATGGACACCACATCTGTACACATTTGCATACTACATACTCAGGGGTGACCTCTGCTGATCAGACAGGGCCCATGTCCACAACATTATTAATGGATATACTCCTCATACACGACATAAGCAGAGGCCACTGTCAGCAACATGCTCATGGACATGTGCACACACGCCGCAATGAGTAGGATGTGCTTGTGGGTTACATTCCCAAACCAGACACTCACCATGCTTTGGAACATAAGTCCTATGTACATCATGCAGGGACACTCAGTAGCACTGTTCATGTGATACCTCCCTTGGTGGTTGGGAGACACATGTAGGCCTGGGATAACTGCAGTGGCTGTACTGTGCAGAGGTGCAGGTGACACCTGGCTCTGCTGTTCACAGGACACTACCCTAGAGAGGTGCCACTAATGTGAACACTGTAGTTGTGCTTACACATGGACTTGCCAGACTGCATAGTACCCCACTATGCACCTGTGAAGTTATTACATGTCCTTTGTGCATGGTTACTTGGTAGCCCTTCCATTTAGATTAGCTATCATGCTATTACAATGTCCCATACCTACAAGCCATATGTATCCTGTTATTGTACATACCAATAGACAATACCTGTGGTATGCATGATATGCCTGTTATGCTGTGTAGAATATCTGTCATATCTACCTATAATACTATACATTACACATATTTCACATAGTATCCCATAATGCAAAGCATACTTGCTCAGCGGGACCACCTTACATATGTCATTAACGTTATATGCCCATACACATGTGTGCTGTGACAGTATATCAACATTTACTATCCCCTGCTATGGCACGTCCTTGTTGGACATACCCTACCACTGACGGCGGGTTGTATGGGATTATTCTGTTTAATGCCCTCATGTAGCATCCCTTGTGGTGTCTGTGCTGTGTACCTTGTGTCCCACTGCTGGACGCACAGTTTCTACAAGCGTTAGTATGCTCAGCAAGACATCACTACATAAATACCTTTCTCTACTTTATGCATTGCGGACACGTTTAATTAATGCAAACCAGGCTATACATACAGTAAAACTAATTAATACAGATCATGCTATACATAACCTTACATATCGGGCGTTCTACATACCTTGTTGTCATTACAGCGTTTCGTTTCTATCTCTCTCACAGTGTTTCAAATGGTATTCGGTATGAGCATACGGTTTGAATGTCTGGCAAGTCATCCTTATATACGTTGATACCTGTAACATGTGGATTCATCCCACCAATTGGTGTTCCTGAGTGACTAATTACTTGCATATCAGCTGTGCAGCTACTCCATTCGCCAATTATGCGGCAACAGTGGGGTATAATTGGATTCTCCACTTGGGCGTTGCCTATTTGCCCTACCTTCGGGGAGACGGTCTGTATTGTGTTTTGTTATGTGTAACTGCAACTGCTATGCATGGAGACAAGTATAGTTTGGATTCATGTCCCCCATGGATTGTGTGTGACAGGTAGAGTATTTGGTTCAACATGTGGGTGTACCTGTCATCCCAACGTCTGATAATGGAGTATTGCAAACAAAACCTGTAACATGGCTGTTTGTTCCATTATGCAACGCCTGCAATTTTGCATGACGCCTTTAATTGTGTCTCACACACGGTATGTTGAGTGTTCTGCAGATGTAATTGACTGACTGGATGTTTGTGCTGCTATTACAGTCTGTATTGCTTTAGTTTCTAGTGTTGGTGGGTGTACGTAGCATATGCAGGTGTGTGGGCTTTGCATTTCTACATAATCCGTATATATGTGTGTGGGCTCCGTCCCTAATTAGAGAGCTAACAGTTAGTAGACTTATGTTACGGGATTGTACGTTGGGCCATTGTTAATTGGTTTCTATATCGTCTGCAGGTGAGCTTGCTACCTGTATACCTCCGTAACTGCAGCGATATATCAAGGGATATGTGTAAGTGACAGCTATCCCTTGTATTTCTGTCCCACATATTTGCAGTCATTGTGGTTGTGTTGTTAAAAGAGCCTGTTTGCCATGGGTTGCCACCTTTTCATATGGTCATTGTTGGACACTTGCGGGACACACAGCGGTGTTTACAGGCCAACACGTAGCCACGGTCAGTACACAGGTTAGCACATACTTTTATCCTCACTACATACATATTGTTGTGTGACTTTGGCTACTTATCATATTGCATGTAACATTTACGTTTCTTACATACAGGCATAACTATTAAATACGATTGTTACATTATATATGGGACATATTTATGTCCTACCATCTCGGACATTTGCTCTTTGTACTGTTTTATGTCAGGACACACCTGCCTAGGGTGGGGCTGTCCCTCCTACTGTGGGACACGTAGTAACCGTATGCCTATGGCTAGCTATACCCACACCTTCCGTACTGATCTGCCTCTGACTTGGCACTAACAAACACATGTTGCGGACACACACTCACATTACAGTCACACAGAGATGCACACGGCACCCTCAACGCACACTTACACAGACTATGGCACTCACAGAAACAGTTGAACACAGTACCTACGTGGACCGCAACACCAGCAGCGGTGACTAACTGTCCCTTCATATCATCATACTATTACTCGCGGATGTACTGTTTCGGTACTGTGTTCTATCAGTCTTTCAGCCTCGTGGTTACGCATGTCAGTATGTTACACATTCCATGGTTGGCGGTATCCTATTTATTTGTACCTCCAAGGTGTTATGAATGTTGTTGCACTATCTATTATATTTGCAGATATCGCTGAATCCATCTATATCACCATATATCCCTCTATTGCCCTTTCTATCTGTATTATATATATGCATATGTGTACACATATATATATATATATATATATATATATATATATATATATATATATATATATATATATATATATATATATGGGTCTACTTCATTTCACCTAACTTCCAATTCACTGACTTTCATTTCACTGACCCCATTTCACTGAAATTTCATTTGACTGACACTTCATTTCACTGACAGTTCATTTCACTGACAGTTCATTTGACTGACAAGTATTATTAGCAAGAAAATGGAATATGCCCCCTTCCCCACTGTAGTGCGACCCTGGAGTTAGAATATATAGTTGGGGGAGCACAGCCCCCCACTTCATTTCATATGATATTGTTAAGTTTTGATATAATATTGCTTAGTAAAAGAAAAGTAAGTGGGGGGCTTCACTCCCCCACACCCCCAGTTGTGGGGGGCTGTGCCCCCCACACCCGCCCAACTATATATTCTAACTCCAGGGTGCACTACAGTGGGGAAGGGGGCATATTCCATTTTCTTGCTAATAATACTTGTCAGTCAAATGAACTGTCAGTGAAATGAAGTGTCAGTGAAATGAAATTTCAGTCATTTGGTCTCAGTTAAATGGGAGTCAGTGAATTGGAAGTTAGGTGAAATGAAGTAGACCCCTATATATATATATATATATATATATATATATATATATATATATATATATATATATATATATATATGTATCTGGTGGGGAACGTGACAGGCACACAGCACCACCATATGCTGTAAGGCTCATGTACTGTTCAGGTATTGGCATTCCGTGTTCCACTGGCTATTGTGTTTACAATGTTTGAGGGCTGCCTATGTAGGAGTCACACATTGGGCCACCTATACATTACAATTTACAGGTGGTCATGTTTGTGTGCCATCCATTTTACTGTGTGTGCAGGTGGAGAGGTGTCAGTCCGTAGGGGCCTACACTGTCAGAGTATGTGCTATACATTCCCTCTTTGCCAAGGCATAGGCATATTGGGCACACCTCCGTCTGCCTACTGGGGCTGGCACAGTGTGTTCATGGTCTGAATCTCCCTGTGCCTGTAATGGCCTTGGCAAT
Organism: Protopterus annectens; assembly: GCF_019279795.1. Lineage (NCBI taxonomy): Eukaryota > Metazoa > Chordata > Ceratodontiformes > Protopteridae > Protopterus > Protopterus annectens. The sequence continues at coordinate 876,275,086 of NC_056731.1, read as the reverse complement.
TGCGGTGGGCTATGAGGGCCTTCACCATTTTGTCCCTGCTTCCGCAGGATCATATTATGTAGCATGGCACATACTATGATGATGTGGGCACACGTGCCTGGAGAGTACTGCAAGGCTCTACCAGATGTATCCAAGCACCGGAACCATGATTTCAGCATCCCGAACACACGCTCTATGATGATTCTGGTTTGTGCGTGTGCCTCATTATGGCGTTCTTGCATGGGTGTGTGTGCATTTCTGATGGGAGTCATCATCCACAGCTCCAGTGCATAGCCAGCATCCCCCACAAGCTGTGGGATGTCCCCCCTGACAAATACCTGATACAGCTGTGAGGCATGCCAGATATGGGAGTCATGGTAGCTTCCAGAGCTGCCAGCACACACATCCATGATAATGCCCTGGGCATTGCACATGACCTGGCAGTTGCTGGAGTGGTATCCCTTGCGGTTTATGTAGCGCCTACCCTGTTCACTGGGTGGTGATTTGATTTGTATGTGCGTGCAGTCTATCGCACCCAGTACCTCTGGGTAGTGTGCCACACGGTGGAAGTGGTGCATATTGCTGGCCAACTCCTCCTGAGTTCTGGGGAAGTATATCTGCTCATTGGCATGTGGTAACATGGCATCCAGGAACTGGTGTAGTACCCTGGATGCTGATGCCTGTGAGATACCCATTATATCTCCAGTTGGCCTTTGAAAGGTACCTGTGGCCAGTATTCGCAGGCTTACACATACCTTCGTGTCCACTGGGATGGGTTCCCCTCTGTTGTTTCTGGTTCTCAGGCGTGGCCGGCACAGCTCCATTATTTGCTGTAAGATGTCCCTGTCCACCCTGTAATGCTCTACTATCTCCAGGTCATGTAGCCCCTGGTAGGTTACCCTTGGTCTGAACACTCTCCTTCTCCTCCGAGGCCTGCGGTGGTTGTCGGCATCATCCTCCACAACACCGTCAGTCTCTGACACATGCTGATGAATCACAGCTATGGCAGCTCCCAACATGTACATTTTAAAAGTTCCCCGTGTGTTTACACCTATGGTGCAGTGTTTGGGAATACACAGGTGTGTGTTGGGTGCTTTCACACTTTATACTATTGTGCTGTGAACACCGATGATGTCATAGGGTGTGTATGTACGATCGTAGCTACAGGGTATCTTATGTGTTTTACTGCCGGAACTACTATTGTGGTGCCTTTGGTGTTGAATTACATTTGTCTGCCGTGGATTACCTCTTGACCTTCCCTTTACATTTCTGCATGTTGCACCTACTATTTTCTGGCGTGCATCCTGCAGCCTACTTTCATTTGTACTTTCCTGGACCTGGGGTATCTTGCGTTATGTGTGCTACTGCCGGTCTGCTGTCGGTTTGCTTTGCTCTGCTGTGTCAGGTCTCCTATCTTTGCAATCCAATACCTCCCCTCCTTTCTTTGCATTCCAATGCCTCCCCTATCCTGTTTTGCAGGTTTCTGCAAGCAGACTTGTCAGCTGCCGTCGATTGGCCTTCGTGGGTTGATTGGTGTTGATTGCTCATTAGTATTCCAATTACCCTACTTCCGCATTTCCTTCTTTTCTTCCCCTGACCTTCCTGTTTCTGCTATTGTTTGCGGCGCGTGCATCCGATTACTGGGTTTCGGGCACGTTTTCATCCTCGTACACATGCGCTTTTGGGCACCATGTGTGCTCTCAGCTAAACGATTCGGTACCTTCCTCACCGCCCCTGTCCTGCAGCTTTGCTTAGCAACGGACAGGCCAGATTTGCATTGCTCCAATGTGCTTACTGCTACGGTGGCACACCCCTCTGCTAATGTCATGTATCTCCTCTGAGCCACTCCTCGGTGTTATACTGCTGCGCCGTATGGTACAACCTTCATCCGGCGGGACATTTGCGATTCAGTATTATCTGCCTCATTTGCATGGCATTGACTACTAATTCATAGTTACCGAGCCGAACACTATCGCAGGCCCTTAGCAACCCTTGCACCTTGGTTGTGGTGTTCCATGCCTACCATTGTGTATTATACTGTAAACCTGATTTCTATTACGTTGCGATTTTATGACATTTTTATGTAATTTCTTTATGTTACAGCTTCCGCACACATGCCATGCGGTTGCGCTATGCGTTACTGTGGACATGACATTAAATGTTGTTATTTACGTGTTGTGCATCTTTTCTTATGCCATTGGCTGTGCATTTCACCGTTGGCACATGTTAACATTGTGATACCTGGGTCTGGCCCTCTTCCATAGTTCCGATGTTCTGTTTGGGAAACTGTAAGCCGTATTTTTTGGTTTACATTTTCATGGGCTTATGCTACGCCTGCACCACTTCATGAATCGCTATATGCCTTCATTTGCATGGTGTTAACATACCTACGCCGGGGGCTGTGCAGTTCTGGTGTACGCTGGTAGTGCACGTGGAATTGGATCGTACCTGAATCGCTCGACGGCCATATTTGGCGCAAGCTTCATGAATCCCGGGGAATGTTGGTGGAATAACAATCAAATTTGTCCCCAAACTGAAATGTAAAATTAAGTTGTTTCAACATATATTTCTCTCCTTGGGCAATGTGCTGGCAAGAAACACATCTTTCACAGGTAAAGATATTTTAAAGTCCAATTTATTCATTCCAAATTATAGATATTTGGAAGCAGTACACTCTCAAGTATCTTGGGACAATTTATGCAATGTCTTTCTTTTTACTTTACTGTTTGCGATGGTTTTCTATACCCATTATTTTACCTCAGCTGAATTAGCTGTTTTTATTCTTATAGTCCATGCTACCTGCAGGTATGTTTACAAAATTAAATTGACATTCTTTATTTAGTCTCTAATGTCAGTTTCATGCAATTACAAACTGACAAGTATGAAGCATTTTAATGACTGCACTGTATTTTAAATATTTTTTTCTAGTGATTTGGCTTCTGATTGCTTCCATCATAGCCAAATATTGCATATCGCTTTACTCATTCTCCTATGTGCACCAACACCATGTGCTTACCCACAATCCTACCTCTAACAAGGTTATTCATTGCAGCTAGGATCCCTCAGATTCCCAGAAACACCAAGCTTCAACCGCCATGCTTCACTACTTCTCTCAGCTGCGGGCATTTAAGACAAGTACCTCAATTCTACCTCTAACAAGGCCATTCCCTGCAGCTAGAATCCCTCAGATTCACGTAAATGCCAAGCTTCACCTGCCATGCTTCATTACTTCTCTCATCTGCAGGCATGAAAGACAAGTACCTGTACATGCATTTTCACTGCATCTTTGTAGAACAGACCATAACTTAGTGATTATTCATATCACTACCTTCTCTTCCTGTAGTGGCAAGCACAGGTGTACTGGGCTATACTTTCCCTAGTCTTTCTGTCTGTACTCCTCTAGACTTGCCCTCACATTCAGCCTGAGCTAACCATTCTATCTCAGCAAACAGTCCTATCTCTCCTGACCTGGCTATAGCATTTTGGGCAGTGAAACCTGTTAAATGTTTGCTTACTCTTTAGGTAGCTGTACTGATACGTTCTCAGGCATTGTGTCTTCTGCAACCTAAGTCATTAATCTATACGTTGTACAACAGACATGGCCTTTTCCTCTCATTCGGCACTTTGCTGAATGGAACTGGGTAGCTAGCTACCTAGTGGCCCCTCCCTCTGACCAAAAAAGTTTTGATATACCTGACCTGGGAAAGGCTTCATTTTCAAACTTTACTCTTTCTCCTACTTGCCACAACACCATGTGCTTGCCACGTAAGTTTGTTTAAGTTTTGTCCATCTATATGGATACACTCTGCATTACTTTATGCTATCTTGTGTTAATATAATATTAAATGGATATAATCTACACCTGCTACTGACTGTTGCAAGGATTTCTCTGTTTATGTTTGCTAGGAATTGTCGCAGTTGGTTGCTTTACCTTTAAACCCACACAAGTTGTTTAGTTAAAGTGTGGAGAACTGGTACTGAATTATGCTCCTTAGTTTTTCCCTGCTGTAATTGTTCTGAGCAATTAGCTTTGTATTAGGGTTGAGCACTGTAACTGTTTAAATGGACAGGGCCATTGTTCTAGTTAATCCTATTACGTTGTGTAGTTAATGTGCGGAGAACCCGCACTACATTAAGCTCCTTGGGTTTTTCCTACTGTAATTGTTTTGAGTAAATAGCTTTGTTTAAGGGATCAGCACTGTACCTGTTTAAATGGACAGAAGCGTTGTTCTAGTTAATCCTGTTAAACTGTGTAGTTAAAGTACAGAGAACCCGCACATTAAGCTCCTTGAGTTTTCCCTCCTGTAAATGTTTTGAGTAATTAGCTTTGCTTCAGGGCTGAGGACTGTGACTGTTTAAATGGACAGACTGTTGTTCTAGTTTTTAACTCCAATATTCTGCTTTTCTATCACTGTTCTATTGTACAGCTACACTGTTATTTACATCATTGTTGCTATTAAAACCCCTGGAAACTGGCCTGCTTCCCTGTCTGTAACAACTGAATCCATAGGCTGCGGCACTCAGAGGTAATTCCAGGCGCACTAACCTGAGTGCTTGCAAGGTACAGGAATTGGATTGAAAAGGCAAATGGTGCAGTGGTTAAGGTGTATGCCTTTCAATCATAAGGTGCAAGGTTTGATTCTCACTACTGGCAGGAGCTTTACAAATTGAAGGTATCTATTTGTGTTGGGAGGGTGGCCTAATGGTTAAGGTGTTTGCATTACAAGCACAAGGTGCAGGGTTTGAGTCTCACAAGGGATAATTGGCTAGGCTTACAATGGCTCGCAAGGAGAGTTAGCTTAGTACTAACAAGTCAAGTCAAGTCAAGTCTGGATTTCTAATGTGTATTCTAACTTCCTTCCCCAATTACTGTTGTATCACAGTGGTGCATTTGAATAGTGCCTCACAGCTTGTATGTGATATATACTTAGCATTGGTAACTTAGTTGCCCCTACCTTTCACTACTTCCTGTAAAACTGTTCATAAAACACCCACTCTTCTGCCTTTTCTACTTTCTCCTAACTATTTCTCTCTCTCTCTCCCGCCTTTATTTTCACAGTAACCCTACCTCTGACAAGGCTGTTCCCTGTAGCTAGGATCCTTAAGATTCATGGAAACACCAAGCTTCACCCGCTGTGCTTCACTACTCATATAAGCTATGGGCATTTAAAACAAGTACCTGTACATGCATTTTCACTGCACCTTTGTAGAACAGACCATAACTTAATGATTATTGCCTATCACTACCTTCTCTTCCTGTAGTGGCAAGCACAGGTGTGCTGGGCATTATATTCCCTAGTCTTTCTGTCTGTACTCCCTTAGACCTGTCCTCAAATTCAGCCTGAGCTAACCATTCTAACTCAGCAAACAGCCCTATCTCTCCTGACCTGTCTATAGCATTTCAGGGAGTGAAACCTGCTAAATGCTTGCTTATCCTTAAGGTAGCTGTTCTGATAGGATCTCAGGCATTCTGTCTCCTGTGACCTGGGTCTACCTGCTCCGTTCACCCTTCATTTTGTTTGGGCTTACTCCGCTTTCCTAACCTGCTGCCATTTCCAGCCCACCCCCACTACATTTACATTTATTCTAGCCATTTCCCCACCCCTCAGCACCCATTACCCAATCCCATAACATCCCTAACACAAACTGCTCCCATTTACACCTGCATTCATCACACACCTCTCACACTTCCAGCCTCCTGTTAACTACACTTCCCACCCTCCCTCCAGCTTAGTCCAAAACTCCTCTATCAACTATCAGCCACCCATTCAACACCTGCATACCTCCATGCTCTCCTCCCTCCTCCCAACTCTCCTTACCTCCCTAACCCTCCTAACATTTCTAAAACCCTTATGCTATGCCACTTCCTTGTCCATCCACCATCTGCCTCTCTACTTCTCTCCTTTTTCCCAAACTCCACTACACACTACTACTAAAAGTTTCCACTCCATCTCCCCTTCTCTGATGCAACCTAACTTATTTTATCACTTTAACCTCAGAATAATGCCAACCTTAACTAAGATTCAAATGATCAAACTCTTAGTACAATTCCCTCAATACTACAAAACAAAACCAGTCCCCTAGTACTGCCTCTCCTCAGCATCCTCTGCCTAGCCAGTAATATTCACCCCAACCCTGGACCTAACTCATCTCTAGACAACAATACCCTTCTCTCCAGCCACTCCTCCTCCTATAAAACTCTCTACCTTTTTACTTTCAATGCTCAGAGTCTCTGTAACAAAGTATCCAACTTTCAAGCCTGTCTAGGTCACAACCAACCAGACATTGTCGCCATCTCTGGACATGGCTCAAACCCCATACCTCAGATTCTGAAATCCTACCCCCTCCCCCCAAATTTCAAGCCCTCAGGTGTGATTGCACAAATACAAAAGGTGGAGGTGTCACCATAATCTACTCTAACCTAATCACCATAATCCCTTACCCAAACCCTATTCCTCAATTCACTAATGCAGAACTAGTAACATGCATACTAAAAATTAATAACCATAAAGGTTTATGTATCATCACACTATATGGCTTTGCTCTTATGCTAGCTCCTCACAACCTATAACCTGAACTCATCTCTCTCCTGCTATTACATTCCTTTCAGTAAAAAGGTAGCATGTGACTGTGCTAAAACAAAATACTGTGAAACTTGTTGTAGTATTCTATTCTGTTGCTGTCCAATATTCAAATGCATGCATCGTTTTTAAATCATGGTTCTTAATGTTTTCTATTCTATGTATGTATTATTCATTGTGGAGCTTTTCTCCCCAGGCCTCCACTGAAAATGGGCTCCTTTGACCTAGTGGACCTTCCTGGTAAACAAATGCAAATAAATAAATAAACTATATATCCCACCCGGAAATAACATTCCAATCCTTGAAGAAGTACTCGTATGGGCCTCAACCAACATAAACAATGAAACCTACATTTTAGGTGACACAAACATTAATTGGGAAAACATTAATAGCGTAACACCCACCCAATCTATCAACCTCATCAGCTTCACTCAACTAGTTCACTCTGTAACCAGACCCAGTAAAGCTAAATCCTCAAGTTTAACCCTTGACTGGATTTTAGTCTCTTACCATAATAAAATTATAAACTCCGGCACCATTCCCGACTTCATCAGCGACCACCTGCCTGCCTTTGCCCTTCACTCAACTTCCTCCCCACTACACCACCACTACATGCTCACATGTAACCTCAGTAACTTCAACCCCAACATATTCTCAAATTCCCTCAAACAAATGAACTGGAACATCTTAAAAACCCTTCCTCTCGACAATGCTGTTGACTATTTTAATTCCACTTTTCTAAATAAAGAACAAAAAAAATAAAAATCAATACTGCCCCATGGCTAACCAAAGACACCCAACAACTTATGCGCCAAAGGGACAAATCCTGGAAATTATACCAAAAGAGCAAACTCCCTGAAACCCTACTTCAATACACATAGCTCTTTAACTGTGTAAAGAAACAAACCATTAGAGAAAAAAATCTAACTACATCAAACTCCAGTCCAACCATGCAAAAATTCCTAAACAATTCTGGAACTTCATAACTGCACTGCTCAACCCAGGCACCGAAAACAATCCCTGCCCAGACCTCAGCAAACCTGATCAAGAACTAGCCTCATCATTTAACTCGTTATTTATTAACTCCATATCTGAATTAACCAAAACCTTTCCCAACAATAATCACTTCTCGCTGACTATTTCCTCCATCACCACCCCCCATGCCTACTGACCCTGAATCCCCCCTTCTTTAACCTTAAACCCATCTCTACTAACTATATAAAAAAACTTCTCTCCAAAATAAACCCTGCTCTAACACCCCTGACAACATGCCTTCAAATTTTCTCAAGCTTGCTGCTGATGGGATCTCATATCCCATTAGCATCTTAATCAACAGATCCATACAGGAATCCTACATCCCCAAACTCTGGCACATGGAATATATTTTACCTCTCCATAAAGGTGGCAAAACACCAATATCTCAAACTTCTGCCCCATAGCTATCCTCTCCGCAATCTCTAATATCCTGGAAAAATGCATTCATCTCCAACTTATGCCATTCCTAACTCAAAACCATATTCTCATCACTACCCAACATGGATTCCAACCAGGACACACTATTGCTACAGCTCTCCTCTCATTCCTTGACACAGTCAATTGTGCCTGAGATTCCGGGAAAGTAGTATCCACAGTGCTTTTGGATCTCTCCAAGGCATTCGATACTGTTTCTCACACCCATCTTCTGAGCCATCTTTCTAACCTTAATCTCTCTCAAAACACCCTATCCTTGTTCTAGAGCTACTTGTCCAATAGATCTTAGGCTGTGAAATGGAGAAAAGGCATCTCTTCCTTTTTCCATACCCCCACAGGTGTAGCTCAGGGATCCATACTCGGTCCTATGCTGTTCAATATCTTTATCAATAGCTTTCACACTGCCATTCTGAATACCACGGCAATCCAATATGTAGATGACTCAACATAAGTCTGCTCTGCCACTAACCTCCCCAAACTTCTAACTAAGACCCAGATCACCTCTCAACCACCGAGGCCTGGATGCTTCAAAACCATTTTTCTCTAAATGCCAATAAATCCAAAATATTAATATTTCTACCCTCAAAATCCTTCCCTTTCGAAAAAACCTCTTTCCAAGTTCTAAGCCAAAACAACACTCCTATTGAATTTGTTCCTTACGCTAAATTACTAGGTGTTATTATAGATGAGTATCTAAAATTTGACAACCACATACTTCTAAACATAAATAAAACCCACCAAAAGCTTGGTATACTTTACAGGAACAATCACTTCCCCTCTCCCCATACTAGACATACTCTCACCTCCACTTACCACCTTCCTTCCCTAATGTACGGTGCTCCCTTGCTAACTAACCTGTCAGTCTCCATCACTTCCAAGTTAGAAAACTGTTGCAATAAAATTTCAAAATAAACCACTAACACAATATACTACTCCCATCACTGTGTAGCCCTCCACTCTTTAAATTGGCTAGAACTTCCAAACTATCTGGATTACCTCCAACTGATCACAGCTCATAGAGTTCTATTCAACCTTACTAAACACCCCACTCTCTCTACTCTCCTTTCCCCCTACCTACCAAATAGAACTCTTAGATCTGAAAATCAAAACCTAATTAGTCTTCATAAACCTAACTGCTCACTTGGGCAACTATTCTTCCCTTTTTCACTAGCCAAAAAATGGAATTCTCTTCCCCCTACTCTAAGGACAATGCAGAACCTGGAAAACTTTAAAACACATCTCCATTCCTACCTTTTCTCTAAATGAAAATGGACATGTATCCTTCCAACCTAGCCCATCCCAAACTTTCTTATACCTCCCTTCTAGTCCACCAATCTCATTCTATTACCAAGCTATATTCCACCTATTTTACACTATTATTCTTTAACATATAGGAACCAATACTGCCTACCAACAAATACCAATTCTAAATTGCAACAATTTCTTCACCTTGGAATGTTTGGTGTGTTCCACCATGTTATTTTGAACATGTTTTCAAAATTATTACTGCTTACTACATATTTCTGTTTGATATTCTTTGTTATAAATATTTTTCTTTGTAGTTGTATTAATATTTCCCAATCATAGTTGTACTTGCATTTTATATTGTGGAGCTTTTCTCCCTGGGCCTCCACTGACAATGGGCCCTCTGGGCCCAGTGAACTTCTCCAGTCATCAAACTGGAAATAAATAAATAAATATATACTATATGGCTGAATCCTCATGATATAAATCTCTTTTAAATGTTATAATGTTAGATAAATATAAGTCTTTCCAAGATTGAGAAAAAATGTGATTATCTGTAGTTGACTTATTTTCATGAGGTATGTTTATTATTTACTTCTAAGTTATTAGCATTGGTCCTGGTCTCCCATGTTTTTGTTGAATTTGGAAATTGTTTGTTTTTCTAATTAATAAGTTTTGCTTTTGTTGTGTTTCATATTGAAAAACTTAAGAACAATAATGTTAAGGAAATATTAGGAGCTGATTCAAGGGCTCGTGTGTTATTAGCTTATGGTTGACTTGTTTCTTATCATTTGCCTGAAATGGCAAGTGCCCCACTACCTGCTAGCCCAGTGCTAACAACATAACACTAGTAATCTACATACTCCCTAATTCTAACTCCAAAACTCTCAGTTGGGCCTTAATCCTAACCTGAAACCACTCTTGCTAACCATAAAACTCTCTGACTTCCTTGAGTTTTCCCTCCTGTAAATGTTTTGAGTAATTAGCTTTGCTTCAGGGCTGAGGACTGTGACTGTTTAAATGGACAGACTGTTGTTCTAGTTTTTAACTCCAATATTCTGTTTTTCTATCACTGTTCTATTGTACAGCTACACTGTTGTTTACATCATTGTTGCTATTAAAACCCCTGGAAACTGGCCTGCTTCCCTGTCTGTAACAACTGAATCCATAGGCTGCGGCACTCAGAGGTAATTCCAGGCGCACTAACCTGAGTGCTTGCAAGGTACAGGAATTGGATTGAAAAGGCAAATGGTGCAGGGGTTAAGGTGTATGCCTTTCAATCATAAGGTGCAAGGTTTGATTCTCACTACTGGCAGGAGCTTTACAAATTGAAGGTATCTATTTGGGTTGGGAGGGTGGCCTAATGGTTAAGGTGTTTGCATTACAAGCACAAGGTGCAGGGTTTGAGTCTCACAAGGGATAATTGGCTAGGCTTACAATGGCTCGCAAGGAGAGTTAGCTTAGTACTGTCAAGTCTGGATTTCTAATGTGTATTCTAACTTCCTTCCCCAATTACTGTTGTATCACAGTGGTGCATTTGAATAGTGCCTCACAGCTTGTATGTGATATATACTTAGCATTGGTAACTTAGTTGCCCCTACCTTTCACTACTTCCTGTAAAACTGTTCATAAAACACCCACTCTTCTGCCTTTTCTACTTTCTCCTAACTATTTCTCTCTCTCTCCCGCCTTTATTTTCACAGTAACCCTACCTCTGACAAGGCTGTTCCCTGTAGCTAGGATCCTTAAGATTCATGGAAACACCAAGCTTCACCCGCTGTGCTTCACTACTCATATAAGCTATGGGCATTTAAAACAAGTACCTGTACATGCATTTTCACTGCACCTTTGTAGAACAGACCATAACTTAGTGATTATTGCCTATCACTACCTTCTCTTCCTGTAGTGGCAAGCACAGGTGTGCTGGGCATTATATTCCCTAGTCTTTCTGTCTGTACTCCCTTAGACCTGTCCTCAAATTCGGCCTGAGCTAACCATTCTAACTCAGCAAACAGCCCTATCTCTCCTGACCTGTCTATAGCATTTCGGGGAGTGAAACCTGCTAAATGCTTGCTTATCCTTAAGGTAGCTGTTCTGATAGGATCTCAGGCATTCTGTCTCCTGTGACCTGGGTCTACCTGCTCCATTCACCCTTCATTTTGTTTGGGCTTACTCCGCTTTCCTAACCTGCTGCCATTTCCAGCCCACCCCCACTACATTTACATTTATTCTAGCCATTTCCCCACCCCTCAGCACCCATTACCCAATCCCATAACATCCCTAACACAAACTGCTCCCATTTACACCTGCATTCATCACACACCTCTCACACTTCCAGCCTCCTGTTAACTACACTTCCCACCCTCCCTCCAGCTTAGTCCAAAACTCCTCTATCAACTATCAGCCACCCATTCAACACCTGCATACCTCCATGCTCTCCTCCTTCCTCCCAACTCTCCTTACCTCCCTAACCCTCCTAACATTTCTAATACTCTTATGCTATGCCACTTCCTTGTCCATCCACCATCTGCCTCTCTACTTCTCTCCTTTTTCCCAAACTCCACTACACACTACTACTAAAAGTTTCCACTCCATCTCCCCTTCTCTGATGCAACCTAACTTATTTTATCACTTTAACCTCAGAATAATGCCAACCTTAACTAAGATTCAAATGATCAAACTCTTAGTACAATTCCCTCAATACTACAAAACAAAACCAGTCCCCTAGTACTGCCTCTCCTCAGCATCCTCTGCCTAGCCAGTGATATTCACCCCAACCCTGGACCTAACTCATCTCTAGACAACAATACCCTTCTCTCCAGCCACTCCTCCTCCTATAAAACTCTCTACCTTTTTACTTTCAATGCTCAGAGTCTCTGTAACAAAGTATCCAACTTTCAAGCCTGTCTAGGTCACAACCAACCAGACATTGTCGCCATCTCTGGACATGGCTCAAACCCCATACCTCAGATTCTGAAATCCTACCCCCTCCCCCCGAATTTCAAGCCCTCAGGTGTGATTGCACAAATACAAAAGGTGGAGGTGTCACCATAATCTACTCTAACCTAATCACCATAATCCCTTACCCAAACCCTATTCCTCAATTCGCTAATGCAGAACTAGTAACATGCATACTAAAAATTAATAACCATAAAGGTTTATGTATCATCACACTATATGGCTTTGCTCTTATGCTAGCTCCTCACAACCTATAACCTGAACTCATCTCTCTCCTGCTATTACATTCCTTTCAGTAAAAAGGTAGCATGTGACTGTGCTAAAACAAAATACTGTGAAACTTGTTGTAGTATTCTATTCTGTTGCTGTCCAATATTCAAATGCATGCATCGTTTTTAAATCATGGTTCTTAATGTTTTCTATTCTATGTATGTATTATTCATTGTGGAGCTTTTCTCCCCAGGCCTCCACTGAAAATGGGCTCCTTTGACCTAGTGAACCTTCCTGGTAAACAAATGCAAATAAATAAATAAACTATATATCCCACCCGGAAATAACATTCCAATCCTTGAAGAAGTACTCGTATGGGCCTCAACCAACATAAACAATGAAACCTACATTTTAGGTGACACAAACATTAATTGGGAAAACATTAATAGCGTAACACCCACCCAGTCTATCAACCTCATCAGCTTCACTCAACTAGTTCACTCTGTAACCAGACCCAGTAAAGCTAAATCCTCAAGTTTAACCCTTGACTGGATTTTAGTCTCTTACCATAATAAAATTATAAACTCCGGCACCATTCCCGACTTCATCAGCGACCACCTGCCTGCCTTTGCCCTTCACTCAACTTCCTCCCCACTACACCACCACTACATGCTCACATGTAACCTCAGTAACTTCAACCCCAACATATTCTCAAATTCCCTCAAACAAATGAACTGGAACATCTTAAAAACCCTTCCTCTCGACAACGCTGTTGACTATTTTAATTCCACTTTTCTAAATAAAGAACAAAAAAAATAAAAATCAATACTGCCCCATGGCTAACCAAAGACACCCAACAACTTATGCGCCAAAGGGACAAATCCTGGAAATTATACCAAAAGAGCAAACTCCCTGAAACCCTACTTCAATACACATAGCTCTTTAACTGTGTAAAGAAACAAACCATTAGAGAAAAAAATCTAACTACATCAAACTCCAGTCCAACCATGCAAAAATTCCTAAACAATTCTGGAACTTCATAACTGCACTGCTCAACCCAGGCACCGAAAACAATCCCTGCCCAGACCTCAGCAAACCTGATCAAGAACTAGCCTCATCATTTAACTCGTTATTTATTAACTCCATATCTGAATTAACCAAAACCTTTCCCAACAATAATCACTTCTCGCTGACTATTTCCTCCATCACCACCCCCAGCCCTCCTGACCCTGAATTCCCCTTCTTTAACCTTAGAGCCATCTCTACTAGCTATATAGGAAAACTTCTCTCCAAAATAAACCCTGCTCTAACACCCCTGACAACATGCCTTCAAATTTTCTCAAGCTTGCTGCTGATGGGATCTCATATCCCATTAGCATCTTAATCAACAGATCCATACAGGAATCCTACATCCCCAAACTCTGGCACATGGAATATATTTTACCTCTCCATAAAGGTGGCAAAACACAAATATCTCAAACTTCTGCCCCATAGCTATCCTCTCCGCAATCTCTAATATCCTGGAAAAATGCATTCATCTCCAACTTATGCCATTCCTAACTCAAAACCATATTCTCATCACTACCCAACATGGATTCCAACCAGGACACACTATTGCTACAGCTCTCCTCTCATTCCTTGACACAGTCAATTGTGCCTGAGATTCCGGGAAAGTAGTATCCACAGTGCTTTTGGATCTCTCCAAGGCATTCGATACTGTTTCTCACACCCATCTTCTGAGCCATCTTTCTAACCTTAATCTCTCTCAAAACACCATATCCTTGTTCTAGAGCTACTTGTCCAATAGATCTTAGGCTGTGAAATGGAGAAAAGGCATCTCTTCCTTTTTCCATACCCCCACAGGTGTAGCTCAGGGATCCATACTCGGTCCTATGCTGTTCAATATCTTTATCAATAGCTTTCACTGCCATTCTGAATACCACGGCAATCCAATATGTAGATGACTCAACATAAGTCTGCTCTGCCACTAACCTCCCAAACTTCTAACTAAGACCCAGATCACCTCTCAACCACGAGGCCTGGATGCTTCAAAACCATTTTCTCTAAATGCCAATAAATCCAAAATATTAATATTTCTACCCTCAAAATCCTTCCCTTTTGAAAAAACCTCTTTCCAAGTTCTAAGCCAAAACAACACTCCTATTGAATTTGTTCCTTACGCTAAATTACTAGGTGTTATTATAGATGAGTATCTAAAATTTGACAACCACATACTTCTAAACATAAAGAAAACCCACCAAAAGCTTGGTATACTTTACAGGAACAATCACTTCCCCTCTCCCCATACTAGACATACTCTCACCTCCACTTACCACCTTCCTTCCCTAATGTACGGTGCTCCCTTGCTAACTAACCTGTCAGTCTCCATCACTTCCAAGTTAGAAAACTGTTGCAATAAAATTTCAAAATAAACCACTAACACAATATACTACTCCCATCACTGTGTAGCCCTCCACTCTTTAAATTGGCTAGAACTTCCAAACTATCTGGATTACCTCCAACTGATCACAGCTCATAGAGTTCTATTCAACCTTACTAAACACCCCACTCTCTCTACTCTCCTTTCCCCCTACCTACCAAATAGAACTCTTAGATCTGAAAATCAAAACCTAATTAGTCTTCATAAACCTAACTGCTCACTTGGGCAACTATTCTTCCCTTTTTCACTAGCCAAAAAATGGAATTCTCTTCCCCCTACTCTAAGGACAATGCAGAACCTGGAAAACTTTAAAACACATCTCCATTCCTACCTTTTCTCTAAATGAAAATGGACATGTATCCTTCCAACCTAGCCCATCCCAAACTTTCTTATACCTCCCTTCTAGTCCAACAATCTCCTTCTATTACCAAGCTATATTCCACCTATTTTACACTATTATTCTTTAACATATAGGAACCAATACTGCCTACCAACAAATACCAATTCTAAATTGCAACAATTTCTTCACCTTGGAATGTTTGGTGTGTTCCACCATGTTATTTTGAACATGTTTTCAAAATTATTACTGCTTACTACATATTTCTGTTTGATATTCTTTGTTATAAATATTTTTCTTTGTAGTTGTATTAGTATTTCCCAATCATAGTTGTACTTGCATTTTATATTGTGGAGCTTTTCTCCCTGGGTCTCCACTGACAATGGGCCCTCTGGGCCCAGTGAACTTCTCCAGTCATCAAACTGGAAATAAATAAATAAATATATACTATATGGCTGAATCCTCATGATATAAATCTCTTTTAAATGTTATAATGTTAGATAAATATAAGTCTTTCCAAGATTGAGAAAAAATGTGATTATCTGTAGTTGACTTATTTTCATGAGGTATGTTTATTATTTACTTCTAAGTTATTAGCATTGGTCCTGGTCTCCCATGTTTTTGTTGAATTTGGAAATTGTTTGTTTTTCTAATTAATAAGTTTTGCTTTTGTTGTGTTTCATATTGAAAAACTTAAGAACAATAATGTTAAGGAAATATTAGGAGCTGATTCAAGGGCTCGTGTGTTATTAGCTTATGGTTGACTTGTTTCTTATCATTTGCCTGAAATGGCAAGTGCCCCACTATCTGCTAGCCCAGTGCTAACAACATAACACTAGTAATCTACATACTCCCTAATTCTAACTCCAAAACTCTCAGTTGGGCCTTAATCCTAACCTGAAACCACTCTTGCTAACCATAAAACTCTCTGTCATTACTTAAGCCTAAATTTTCTGATTACGTCATACACCTAAATTCACTGGTAGCTTCCTAGCCATAAACTTCCCTCTGCTCCCTAAACCTAAATTCCCACATTGCCCACTAACCCTAAACTTGTCTTCTATTCTCCAAATCTAAACTCCCCATGTAAATTCCCCTCCTAATCCCTAAACCTGAATTCCCTTTCTGATCTCTAAACTTAAATTCCGTGATCACTACTTAAGCCTAAACTTTCATCCTGCTTTGGAAACCTAAAGTCTGAATCAGTCCTTAAACCTAAATTCCCTGATTGCTCACTAACCCTAAACTCCCTTCCAACAATGTAAACTTAAATTCCCAGAATGCTTCCTAACCCTAATTCTCCTTCTCAATCCTGAAGCCTAAATACCCTGACTGTTCATTAAATCTAAGTTTCCTGATAGCTCCCTAACCCTAAAATTCCCTCCTATTCATTAAACCTAAATTACCCTGATCACTCCCATACCTAAATTCTGTGATTGCTCAGTAAGCCTAAACACTCCTATTCTTTAATCCTGAATTCACCAATTGCTCCCTAACTTCAAATACCTCTACCACTGCCTAAACTTAAATTTCCCAATAACTCCCTAAGACTAAACTCCCCTTTTGTTCTGTAAACCTTAATTCCCTAATTGGTCCTGAGCCCTAACTCCCCTCATGCTCCCTATACCTAAATTCCTTAATCAATGCCTAAACCAAATTTCAAACCATGATCCCAAGTTCTTAGCCTAAATCCTCCAGCCAGCCCCTAAACCTAGCAGATAAACTCTTAAACCTCGTCCCACTCTCTCCCTACAGCTACCACACATACCTTACTCAAACTTAGCTACATGTTCAAATGGCATTCAGCAACTCAGTTCTCTCTGGACAGCTGCTGCACCTTGCCTGAACACAGTGTTGAGGTTGAGCATGGTGGAACAGTCCAAAACAGCTGCAAGACAATCAGGTTCCAGGCTGCAGATGTGTGGTCTGTGGGCAGCCAGGACACAAGCACTTGTAGTAGACCTGCTGATTCTTCATTGCAACCCCACTCTGAGCATTGCTGAATGTCCTGCAGTCTTTAATGATGTCTGTGTAGATAAAATCCACATGGCTACAGCTTCATTCTCTGCACATACCTTGAACAAATATGACTACTTATAAATGATCTCTGCAATCACAGACAAAATCAAGATTCTGATGACTTAATTCAGGGTATCCTGTCATAAGATAAGAAGTCATTTTTCTCCTTTCTTTTTCTGTTGGGTGTATTGTATTTGTCTCCAGCCTGTACATTACTGCCTACTCTGATTTATTGATTTATCAGTACAAATAAAACAAGATATTGCTCATGTCAGTATAGGCAGGATTCACGAAGCCTCTTTGTAAGAGTTATAACTCATACACGGAGGCTGCAGTTAAACGGAGTGATGTCAGCATGCTTTGCATATTCATGAGAGCATGCTGAATCAAACCTAAGGCTAACACGGTCCGTGTAAGACAGTAGGGGGCGTGTCCGTAGGCCGAGCCCTGTAAGCGGACACGCCCCCAGAAGAGGAAAAGTGCCCAAAGTAAACACCCACGACAGAGTCCACGGAAATGTGAATAAACACAACACAACACATGCCCCCACAGACTATAAACAGAAAACATATAAATAAACATGTTATATATTTTTTTAATTTGTAAAAAAGTTTAACCGCGAGTGCGCTCGTTTGCACGGGCATGCCTGTAGCGCGGCTACAGTTAGCAGTCAGTGGGAAAGCATATAAGAACTAAATATGCAAAGTAAGCCAAGAAGCAATAGCGTAGCGGTAGAGATGTTGGCTGAAGAGCAGGCATTCATGGTTCGAGCCCCCACAACACCAATTTTTATTTTTAGCAAAATAAGCATGAAACAAGTCCCTGAAAAATATGTACACATAAAACCACATTTTATGTAAAATGTAATAAAATAGCCCATTTATATTAAAGAAATGTGAGGTAACAAAAGAATAAAACATGCCAGATGTGCCCATAGCTGAGCTACAGTTTAACAGGGTGAGTGCATCTGCCCGTACGTGAGCAGTGGTTTAACTGGTGCAGAATGAGTGCCTGTAGCTGAGCAGTGGTTTAACACACTGAATTTAAGTGCCCCTAGCTCAGCTGAGCGTAATATGCGTGCCGATAGCCAAATGAGGCTTAAACCAGCGTACCCCGTTTGCGTGGAGCTGCGCACCGCGCAAACAAGCTAACCGACGGGCAACGTTGAGCAAGCCGTAACAAAACTGCCTTTACACAGACACACCCCTCAGCATGTCTAGACAGTCATGAAAAATAAAGAGCAGTGGCCAGGTTCGAACCCAGGATACTATACACCATAGTCAAGGTACCAAACCACTAAGCCATGACGGCAGTACCTAGAAATGCAATAATAGCTAATACATAGGAATGAATACAAACAGGAGCATGACAATGCAGGTTTACTGAAGTTGATACAATTCCAAAATGGCCAATCACAGATATGTGGGAAAACGGACTATATAAGCCCCATAGGTGGGAATACACAGCATAAACGATTGTAGAACTGAACTGCAGGCAGAATGACAGGAGTAGGAGAGGGTAGTTGCTTTCGAGCACAGAGGTGGGGCATTGAGGAGTCCAGGTACATGGTCTGGCTCCTAGTCCACAATCATGAGGCCCAACTCATGCAGGGCCAGGTCCTCTGGGGAGCATACAGAGCTGAGGCGTGGGACCGGTTGGCTCATGATCTCACCAGTGCCACAGGGATTCCAAGGACTGGTGAGCAGGTCCGTCATCACCATGCGGACCTGAAGAGATGCAAGCAGTACCAACTGAACCTTTGGATCCAGGAGGCCCGGCAAATGCCCAACGCCCCACTACTGAGTAAGTTACATTTAATTATGTATGTAAGAAATTAAACTAGCTGATATTATGGAGATGTGTATTCCAATATTACTTCATTTATATTACAGCTGCAGGTGTCCGTTCTGTGAACCGCAGATCCTATGGCGATAGGCTGGTGTGGTTGCGCCTCCAGGCAGGTCAGTAATCCACTCCCAGTAACTGTAAAGAAATATAAAAGTATGACAGTTAGCAAAAGAGTGCAGTGTAGTCACTAAGGAATAAAATGTGCAAGTAACAGTGTGAAAGTGTCTGCAAGTATTGCTTGATTACAAAAGTGTGTTTCAGCCTGTAAGTTAAACCGAAAAATGAAAATGTCTGACATAAATTCTGAAATAAAAATGCCCCACCTGTAAGAAAATAGTACACAACCTGCAGCAGGCTGAAAAGTATAGCTGCAGAAGATGATGAACTCACATGTGTGAAATATATCCCTGTTGAAATACTGAAACATGACAGAAGTGAGACTGCTGGAAAGGATTGTAATAACTACAGGTAAAACATGTCAATAAAGCCTAGAAGTAAGTACCATCCTGAATAGTAAAATGAAAGCAAGTGAGAGAGTGTGAGAAAGTGCCATGAATCCAGCAATACAATAGTAATAACCCCTGAATAAAGTATACTGCAGTCAAGACAGAATGAAATGCATGTCAGAATTAAAACCAAACAGCGAAATCTGTTCAAAGTGTTGCAGCATCTGGAATGTGTATCCCAAAATCTGGATATGTTGCTCTCAGTCTGCAATATGCAGATAGGATGATTGTCTGATATACCAAACATCCACACTTGTCTACAGCTATATAAAGCAAATGTAGCAGGATGATGTAGCTGAACAAAGCTAGATATGAATGTGTATGAAGAACAATAAAATGTATATTGATGTTGCAGTAACAGTCCTGTCACCAAGTTGAAATAGTTATCATATAGGAAACTGTAGTTAGAACAGTAGTGTGTATATATCTGTAGCTATTAGAAATGTACAGCATATGTATTGGTATTTGAAGGTGTTAATATTATTTTCTTCACCCCACCCTATAACCACATATAACCCATTCCACATGAAAATGGTATGTGCAATCACAATTAACACCCCTGGACGTTTGTCCTGTTGGGTCATATATATTTGCATGTCCGTTGATGCATCTTCCCTGTTCATACATCCAAACCTGATGGCCTGTTGCCATCAATTAACCCTGCATGTTGTTGGACTGTGTATTGCTGTTCAAATTATGCATGTGTTATGCACGCTGTTCAATGGTGTGAATATCTGGGTGTTTGGTTAATGGGAATACTAATGCATGCTGTTACAACTAATTGTGAATGGTATTATATGTCACTAATCCAAACTGTCATGACATAATACAAAATATAGGACGACAGGGAAGGCGGGTTCCAGCGGACCCACCTCTCCCACCTCAGCTGGCGAGTGCACCTGGCACTAGTGCCGAGTCTGGACCGTCCTCCGGTAGCCCTGTGCCACCTGTGGGTGGAAGCGCTGCAGGAGATGGGGCTCGCCCCCCTCTGCAAGTGTGGCCGGAGGAGAACCACCACTCACCCTCCGTAGTGTCCGGACTGTGGTGCGTAGGGAGATTCAGGACTCTGTCCTCGAGCCCCTACGCCAGCTTGAGGCACGGGTGACACAACTAACGGGCATGCCTGTTGCCCGGCCTACACAGCCCCCAGCACAGCCCCGTCCTGGGCAGTGAAGGAACAGTGGCAACTGCCTATGGGTGGGGATATCAGTTCCACTCTTGCCATCTGTGGGTTCATGGGCTCTGGATATCCATACCTCCGTTCCCGTCAATTGTGTAACCCCCCCACACATGTCATACACCACCCCTGTATGCATCTTGTTTGTCTTGTCTGTTTACCTACCCAACCTACCTCCCCAGCTGTACCGACTTCCTTCACCTGACATACCACTCTCACCTGAAAAAAAAAAAAGGGCACTCTGTACCCACAAAAAAATTACACCCCATACATAGCTGCCCATTCCGCACACATGTCTGCTGGACATGGAATCTATCAATTACAATTGGCTGTACAACAAGTATTATTGTTGTCCTGACACCTCTCTCAGGGGTGGAAGGTTTCAAATGTCACACCAAATTACATACATATGCAGAGCTGTTGCTGATGAAGAAATGGGCAGCTATGGGCCTTACCTACATCCCTCCTGCAAATCCCAAGCTTGTTTCCCTACTGTCTTACCCTCTTTGTGACCCCTTTTTCACTACTTTCCTGTCTCCCCATTTTCATTTCTTTCAAAGAAAATAGCACGGGTGTGCGCCAGAGTATGCACTGTTAAGCAGTTGTAAGCGTGTGTGTGCAGAGCTAACCGCCAGTGAGCGTGCATGAGCTCCACGCAAACCAGCGCTAACCCGGTTACAACTGCTTAAAAATGCCTTAGTCACTTTGATTGACAGGTCCTGTACTCAGTTCAAAAGCAAAATAAAATCCCACTGTCAGTCCCGAACCCAGGAACTTGGAAATACTAGTCTGTATGACCTACCACTAAGCCATGACTCTTATACAAGAATATTGTGCTAAAATAAATATAACATGTAATAGTAGGGATGAATGTAAAGGGAATATAGGATGTGTAGTACCCAAAGCATGTCATGTAGAATTACTGTCAAAACTACTGGATTCCCATAATAGTAGTGTGTGAACACAAACAGCCATGCTAGTTGGTAGCTTGTAGGTAATAATGTCAGTTAAAGTACATATATAAATGTATGTATATGTACATATATATATATATATATATATATATATATATATATATATATATAGTTGTAGGAGTCATTGTGCATACACACTTACTACAGGGAACATGAGAGAGGAATGGAGAAATGTGAATCTACAACACAGCCTGAATCATGAGAGAGATGCTAACCTTTACACTCACAGAACACTGTCCACAGCATACCAGCATGGTCCCCGCCCTTACAATCTGAAAGGGCAATGCCTATCCCACATACCCTTTTATAGCACTGACCTGAAATCACAGTGAGAACTGCAATCAGTACACAACTGGCTGTATGCAATTAGCAAATGCTGGCTTACAATTGGTGCAGAGGCCATCACATGGACCTATGCAGATACCTACAAAAGCATCCAGTACTAACACTCCACACATGCAATACATTCATTGCACTGTCTGGAGCAGACAGAGGGAGAGAGAAAAGTGAGAGAGAGAGAGAGAAAACAAAAACAAAAAAAAATTATACACTGTCTCTGTGACTCTAAGCTGTCAGCAGTAAGAGTAGCAGCAGCAAGCAGAAGCAGTGGTAATGCAACCAGCTGCGACAAACACAGGTAATGCAAAGTAGCAGGTTAATAGTGTGCATACTGTGAACCCTCCAAATGTGTCATAGGTCTGTATCTATAGGTATGTCCATGTGATATGTTGTGTGTACGTAGTTCCACCAAAAGGGGATGACCATACATTACATGTCAATCAGTCTTAGGCCATGATCCTGGCAGCAGTTGTCTGTGCGTTGCCCCAGCAATGGCTGTAGTGACTGCTTTGAAAGGTCAGCCAGGTTCAAAAGGCAGGATCAGCCCATCACAAAGGCACACTGGCTGGGAACAAGTGTCTGCAGGTACCCAATATCACTGCATATGCATCCCATACTGCATAATTCCATAGCCTAGCAGACCAGGCTGGTTATGCATATGATGTGGTAGTTCCCAGGGTCAGTCAAGGTGCTTCCTTAGTGGTGTGAGACCACTGTCGCTGTATGCCACTGTCCAGGTACATATCCTATAGTACGGCCAAGATAAATTATCAGTGTTATATGCGGTTGTATGTCCTCTCGGAGTGCAGGTAGCACACATCCAGGGATACCATGAGGTCACAGTGATGCTGTGTGTTCTGCTTTGCTGAGGGCGGCCCTCACCTGGACATGTGAGATGACAGGGAGGTTACATACAGCTGTGATAAATATTTCAACTGGTGGGGGAGAAGGAGAGGGGATACGTGCACAGAACCTGTCTGCAAGACTGTTGCCAATATCCGTGTGTTTGGTGAATGTTAAGTAGGTGTGTAATAACATGGGAGGACTTTGGCTGACAAAGTTTGCAGACGACTGCAAACTGGGCGCCATAGTGGAAAGTGCATCGGACACGGATATCCTTCAGAAGGGACTCACGGAAACAGATAGCTGGTGCCAGAGCCATGGCCTGAAGTTAAACGCCAAAAAATGTATAGTCATACCCTTCGGGAAAAACAAGGTAACCCCAAGCTACCATATAGGTGGCAATCCACTAAGCACAGAAGAGGTTATCAGGGACCTGGGGACCCAGGTTGACAGTAGCCTTTCTTTTGACACTCACGTTGCTAAAGTGGTTAGAAAGACCTTCTACATTGCCCACCTGATCATGAAGGGATTCACATCCAGATCTAGTGAGGTCATTGTTCCCCTGTACTCTTCACTTATCAGACCAATGATCGAGTACAATGCCCCATTCGGGATGTATCTCACCCGACATCTGCAGCAATTGGAGAGACCCCAAAGTTCCTCACCAAAAGGATAAAGGGACTCCAAAATCTGTCATATGCTGCCAGATTGAAGAAACTCCAGCTCTATTCAGTCGCATACCGTCTGCTCAGAGGTGACATGTGCCTGACATACAAGGCCATGTCCAACCCGGAATTAATGGACATGCTCCACCTCAAAAATCCAAATCCACCAAAACCACTAGAGCAAGCGACTTAAACCTTAGCACGGATATAAATAGGACGTGCTGGAGGGATAGATTTATCACTCAGAGACTCCCTATGCTGTGGAATAAAATCCCGGTCCATGTGAGGCAGAGCACCTCGCTGACTCTGTTCAAGAGAAATCTAGACCTGTGGATGGGAGATCGTAGGTTTACCCCGGGAATCATCTCTGTGTCACTGCTGGACAGAGGCACAACAAACTAATGGGCACAGTATTTTTTCATATAAGGGGTGGCGTAAGCCACAAAAATTTGGGCTAGGCTTATAAATGCCTTAGGGCAGATAGCCTAGTATAAACCTATGAACCTATGAACCTATGAACACAGAGCATATCTGAGGCATGTGGTCCATATGTGTAACATAACTGAAGAAGGCCTTGTGGTCATCCATAGTGTTTGTGGCCATTTCCCTCCCAGAGTAGGCCGTGGCCGTTGTTATGATGGACTGTAGCGTAGTACCACTGCTGACCACAGATGCCTTCCCTTAATGTGAATGTGCTCTGTCCTGCAGTAGCCTCCTGCTATTGTTATACAATCTGCCTCTGTCTGGGGTCCACCGGACAGGATGCCTAACCTTTGTGCATAGGGTCTGGGTTAGAAATGTGTGTGCAAGTTCCATGCAATCTGTGGCATGTCCGTGGTAAGCATTTGCAAAGGGGTCAGCAGTGTGGGTTGTGGCTTCCACTGGCCCAGTGTGCTGCATGGATACCATCTCAGTCCCAGCAAGTGAATAACTGTCTAATCACATACATATCAAAGTAGTCTACTGTGCTGGTGGTGGTGGTGGGATATGTATATCCAGGCCGAGTAACTTCTGTCCACATCACAGTAGTGGATGGCATCCCACATACAGTACCTTGGGATGAACCCCCAGAGTGAGGTTGTGCATTGGACCTGTCAGTGTGTGCTGACCGATGGGGCATGCTACTATGTTGTGTGGAATGTGGCAGGTATTGTTGCACAGGTGTTGGCTGAGCACTGATATCTGGCCATGTACCTCTGTATCCACCACGACACACACACATGCAACATATGGGAGTAGTAGTATATCACTACACATGAGTATCATGTATAGTATGTGTGCCATATATTGCTGACATAGTCTGCTGATATCCTGTTTGTGTTCTCTTCCAGGGAGATGGTGCATCAGCGTAATCCCACCTACTCTGTAGCGGAAGACGAGGAGATCCACCAGAGCCTGGTGTGGGAGTATGACATCCTGTTTTCCCGCACCAGTCAGAATCAGCAGGAGAGGGCTGCACTGTGGCAAGACCTTGTTCGTAGGGTAAATGATATTGACACGCATAACAGGACATATGAGCAGGTACAACATCACTGCAGTGATTTAATCTGAAGTGTCCATCAGCGTGCATCTGATATCCACAGGCAACAGGTTGCCACAGGAGGTGGGGTGGCCACACATCCCCCCCTCACCAGACTGGAGGGGCTACTCCTAAGTATTGTGGCTCCAGCCCTGGAACAGCAACAGCAGTACATCTGCATTATGTTGGAGGCTGGTTCCACACAGCAGCACGACATGGAGCATGCAGGTAATATGCCATATGTACACCTGACTGTTCTGTACACTGTATCATATGCAATATCAATGGCACAGTTGTGCCCACTGACATTAATCTCATCATTTCTGCAGGTCCCTCCAGGGTTACAGCAAGGCAGGCCATCCATGCTGGTGAGTGTGTTTAACATAATCTATAATAGTCCTGATAATGCTAGTAACAGTAGTGTAACTCAGTAGTGCTCTGTGTGTGTACTGCGGGGTGTGTATGTGTGCATGTGTGCAGGTGTGCCTGTGTCCACGTGTACATGTGTGCATGTGTGCCTGTGTCCACGTGTGCATGTGTGCATGTGTGCCTGTGTCCATGTGTGCATGTGTGCATGTGTCCATGTGTGCATGTGCCCACGTGTGCATGTGTGCATGTGTCCACGTGTGCATATGTCCACGTGTGCATGTTTGCATGTGTGCATGTGTGCATGTGTGCCTGTGTGCATGTGTGCATGTGTGCCTGTGTCCATGTGTGCATGTGTGCATGTGTCCATGTGTGCATGTGTGCATGTGTGCAGAAGTGCATCACTGGTAACAATGTCTGGAGACTGTAAACTGTGTTTCCTGTCTTCCTCCCACAGGTTCTGGTGCTGCTCTGGTGACCTGCAGCAGGGAACCTGAATCTTGTGCCACGGGTACTGGTAATGATGATATTTGTGTAATGGTACAGGAAGGTGTGTCAGGGTCTGCCATTGGTCAGCCAATTGACAGTACACAGCTGTCAACCCCATCATTGCACACAGTCATCCTGCCAGTACATCCTTTGTCACCATTGTCCCTAGATGATGGACAGGATACAGTGGGCATAGACCAGGGTAATGTGGTACCTGTGGCACATGCATCCCCACACAGCAGCCATGGGCAGGGTCCTCCGATGGTACCACACAGACAGTTGCCCATGGGTTCTCGTGGGAGCATCCATGGGCGTACTGCCTCTGGCCGACGTGCCCAAAGAGGTCTGTCAACCTCAGTTATGTTTCGGACTGTCATGCAGGCACAGTCACGTATGGAAAGGTACACCAGACAGGGTCTGAGGGAGCTGAGAGCATGTCGCACAACCATGACAGACATTATGCGTGATTTTGCGGATGCTATCCGCAATTTCACCAATGTCATAGACAGACGTTGTGGGGACATATTACAGCAGTTCCACAACCAAATGTCCAAGAGCCAGGGCAATGGTGGGCATTTGCGGTGTCGACGTGGCCGTATGCCGGCAACAGCTGCAGCTGGCAGTCGGCACGGACAACAACAGGCTCGCGCATGCCCACATAGTGCCAGCAGAAGCCCCAGCAATGCTGGGTCTGTGCTGTCATCGGAACGCCCCAGGAGACCACGTGCATGTGGCTCTGGACAGTCCCAACAGGGACCTGTGTCCAGTCAACACACTCCCGCTTCTGATGACAGTACCCAGTCTGGCTTAGTACTGGATACGGTCCGTAGCACCCCTGCCAGGCACAGGTACCGTGTCCATGCCCACAGACACTGATCTGTATGACCTGTCAGGTGCAGTCTGTGGCTGTCCACAAACCCCTGTATATGGCAGCCATGAGGTGGAACTGTGTGTGTGCATACACACATGCGAAATGTTAACACCTCAGGCGACCACATACATGCACACACTGCACCAGCACTGCCCCACCCTGTACTGCTGCCCCTCACCAACACACATACACACACATGTCAATTGGTGGTATCAGTGGCTGACTCAGGCATACCTAACCCACACCCTGTGCATATGATGACACTGTGCCACCTCCTCAATCTCCAACATCATTGCGGGAACAGGTAAACATGTTGCTGATGCACAGGGTGACTACATAGAAGTGTATTAGTCGTATCATGTTGGTAACAGTACAGTGTGCTGCTATGACTGTGTGTATATCCCAGCATGCCTGCTGCAGTAACTGTATGAATGTCCTGAATTGTTATCTGCACCCATAGTACATACCAAAGTGTAACAGCTGCACATAATTGCATGCCGGTGGTAAGGTTGTCAACAGATAGCCATATACATGGGTAGCACAGGGGGAAAGCTAACGCAAGTAGTGATATGCAATGGTGGACATGTACAGTAATGGTGTCAAGTTGCCCACAACGACTCTGCAATGTGGATGTTTGCGCATGTAGATATGTGTGCAGTACCAATGTAATCCAAATCACAAATAACTATGACATAATATCAGTTCTACCATGGGCATCTGCACTGTGTATTCCTGGGTACATGTTGATAGTGCCTACATATTTGCATTGTTACTTACTGTTATTGTTACCCCTTCTTTGTTGTACAATGCACTACTTCCAGCCCTGTTTACTGTAGCTTTGTTTGCATGCATGTTCGCTTGGGGTTCCCTGGAACACTGCTTACACCTGCAATGCAGAGTTACAGTGCTTCTGTAGACTCCTAGTGACATCTGCATAGCGTACGATACGTATGTCAACTTTACACCTGACAGAACGTCACTGTCTGTCCTGTACTCATGTACGTTGCCTGTGACACATTGCACATGTCTTACCTGGCATTTACCCATGTGTGCAGTCATATATGCCAGTGCTATGAAACAGTAGCGGTACACCCACACATACACACCTTCAGTATGTTGTTCCCCATTCGCCCTATGTGTTGGTACTCACCATGGCAATCACACTACTAGGGTAGCATGTGCAAAGGTAACCTGTGAATCACCTCTATGGTCCAGTTGTGGTTTATGTGAGTCATGTGGCAATGTCACAGCTGCCACATGTATGCAGTCAGCCATCACCCTTGGCCAGGAACGTACAACACATGTGTGGGATGCCACCACACAGCCAATCTGGGGACTGGGCTCTCTGAACCCAGTAATGCCATACCCTGTCAGGTGGCATGTCATATATACTACATCCTGGACAAACTTCAACCCCAATCCCTGCTGCTACTATTGATAAAACCCCTGAAGATGTTTCTGATAGTTTTGACCAATTCTTTACTGAGACATTTCAAGCCCTAGCTAGCCATCTACCTCCTAGCTCCCCTGGTCCTGAAAGTAGCACCCCTAGAAACCTACTTGTGTTCAGCTGCCAACCAGTCGCCACTTCACTTCTCCGTACCTTGATTGAAACAGTGAAACCCACTACACATTCTGCTGATCAACTCCCTGCCGAGTACCTATCAAACTCAGATGATGCTATTGCTTACCCCGTCTCAAAACTAATCAAACGAACCATGGTAGAATCTAAATTTCCCACCATCTGGAAAATATCCTATGTAATCCCACTTCACAAAGGAGGCAGCTCTACTGAATTCTCCAATTATAGGCCAATAGCTATACTCTCTCCACTTGCAAGGATTATGGAAACTTTATTCATAGACAATTCATGCACCACCTAATCCAAATTCGCCTTATGTCAGACACTCAACATGGCTTCCTTCCAAATCACAGCACTACTTCAGGCCTCCTAGCCTTTACTAACACCATAAACCATACTTGCAACACTAATTATATATCCTCAGCCCTCTTTTTGGATCATTCCAAGGCATATGATATGGCTGATCACCAACTTGTAATCCACACCCTGCAAACATTCTGTCTAGATACTGGAGCCTTCCAATGCTTTCAATCCTACCTGCATGGTCGACAGCAGGCTGGTCTCTGGCAGAACAAACTCTCTAACCTTCTACCTAACACCCTCAGAGTACCACAAGGCTCTATACTAGGGCCCTTGCTGTTCTCCATCTTTATTAACGACCTTTATACTGTCATCCCAAAAGTCAGCTGTATCCAATATGCTGAAGACTCTACTCTGATCTGCTCAGCCACATCTCCAGTAGAGTTATGGTCAGCTACCCAGACCACCTTTAATACAATAGAAAACTGGCTTTCTGAACATCGCCTGATCCTAAATCCCAAATAAACTAAACTGCTGTTATTTCACCAACACGTAGGTCTACCGCTTTCACCTTTACCATAACATCAACTGATGGCACAATAATCTCCCCTGACCCATCTACTAAACTATTAGGTGTCATCATAGACAATAATCTCAAATGTGACCTACATGTTAACCAAATTATCAAAGCCATCAATAAAAAACTAGGGTCACTTTACAGAATAAAAGCCTTCCTAACCCTCCAGCTAAAGGTGCCATAGCTCGCTCACACCTTCTTTTAACCCTTCTGTATGCATCCCTACTACTCTCAAATATGAACAAGACTGTCCTTAACAAACACTCAATTTTGCTACTACGACATTGCCAGGTTTGCCACTGGGCTGCCTTTTAGGACACATCATTGCATCAATCTAAATCAGCTTGGTTGGCTTGAAATACCCAGCCTAATTCAATATAACCAACTGATTATGGCCTATAAAATCCTCTATAATCCGGACAATACTTCTGCACTTCAAATATTATCACCCCCTATAACAATCCTAGACTGCTTCGATCCTCTAACAAACTACTAATTCAGACTAGCAAATTTAATAACACAGCTGGTGACTCTCTCTTTGCAAACTCTGTAAGTAGATCCTGGAACTCACTTCCAGCTGATATTACCTTACTTTCCACCTTAGGTCAATTTAACACTAGACTCAAACAACATTTGTCACTTAACTGGCTATGTCAATGTATCAAGCCTGGCTAACTCGAATGTGTCAAATCTGTTAACCAGTTTACTGTGTAATTTAATTTAATCCTGACTTGTGCTCAGGACTAACATTAACCTGTGGAACATGTTTAACTTGCTTACTTATGTAATCTCTGTAAATAATCTGTTTGTAATATGTAATGCTGGTATTATGTAATGCTGTATCTGCTTACCCTTGTAGCTTTTCTCCCCGGGCCTCCCCTGGAAATGGACATGCATCCAGTCGGACTATCCTGGTCAACAAATGTAGGATAAATAAATAAATAAATAAAATGTATTACAGTGACTACAATACAAGTCAGACATTGACACACACTGACAGCATGCTGAACACACTGGGGCATACGTGGGGACTCAGAATAGCATCCTGCCTGAGCATCACACACCTCTGCAGCTGGCACACAGGCATATGTTCCGTCAGAACAGAGCACATGCCACACATGGCACACACATCCCCTGTGCCACACACTCACAGCCTGTAGGGCTACACAACACACCTGCTACAGACATGTCAGGTACCTGTCTTGGGTGCTGCACTGGGGTCCCGCTCAACAGGCTGTATCTGGTGAAGGTCACAGTGATATGCTTCAGGGGCACTATGGTCCACCACAGAACACATACATACAGGTCAGTCAGAGGCATGGACACATATGACTCACTCATTGACCATGCCAGTATGGCTGACCTGAGACATACCTCCCTGGACTACATGTTAGAGAACATAGAATGGACCTCTCAGCATGTGGCACAGGCCAGTATGAGCCTGATCTTGGTTGCCAACATACCCTCACCAGGTATGCTACCACTATATGTGGGAAGGGTGTTGTATGTCTACATTATGCTCAGTCTCCACTGTCATTCATAGGGTATCCGCTGGCTGTCAACGTGTGCTTACATGCTAGGGAAGCCACAATGATGTGCAAGGCCCAATGTATAATGGCAAAGCTCCTTGGTACACACATACTGCCTTATGCTGCAGGACATGGTTTACATAGCCACCTCCATGGGTATCACACAGGTTAGGACACTAACAGTGCTGCTACACAACAACAGCAGTGTCCACCGGAAGATGCATGCACCGGACACTGTCCTCAGCACGGTGAACTGCAATGTCTGTGCAGTACCAGATTCCTGATTCATGGCTCACAGGTGTTACCCATCACTGACAGGTTATGCCCCATACCATGCCTGTCATCCCCTACACATGTAACATACATGGACAGGGGGGTGGTATCCCAAGGTACCACAGATACACACACCTCCAGGTTGTTGGCACAGCACAAAGCATCAGGGCCTAATCATGTGCAGCTAACAGTGTGTCGGACTGCCATCTGGTTCATAACCTGGCACACACAACCCTCCCATACACAGGAAGACCACCTATCCTCCATACCAACACTGGCAATATGACAGTCTCAAGAACTGTGTTTATATGGCTGGACTGCATCCAGCCAAACATTGTGCGTGAGCATTACTGTAGCTACAACACACTAGTTGAAGGGTTCACAGCATGTGGTCACTGAATTGCAGTGGAATGACATGTTACCACTGCCACAACAGGTGGGAACATGCAGCACCTGTACATCGACTACATGTACACTATATGGCCCAGACCAGATGTGTATCCCCTGCTGTAGGTATTTTACCATATACACCCACACTGTATAGACACATACCGCGTGCGGACCCTACACAGTAAGACACAGTCATATTGGTATACATTGCAAATACCATTTATCCACTCGAGGCATGTGTCAGACATGGTAACTACTGCAGGTTACAGGTATTTATGTGCATGTGTCACATACATACATCATGTGTGCAATGCCATTGCTGGTTTAGGCAATGGCATGCATTGTTATGTACAAAGACCCATACAAGGTCATACTGTGTGACACAACCACACATGGCAGTTGTGGGTTACCAAAACATACCTATCTGTACTCTGACAATGGTAATAGACCCAGTAGCAGAGCGCACTATTGGCATTACTAGCCAACTAGCCCTGTTTGGCTGTGCTGATAGTGTGGTGACATCCCCTGTGTTTACTGGGGGAATATGCAGCATCTGGTGTATTGTAGTATTTGCCAAAAGGATCTGTTCTCTCATACTTGCATTTACACACACCCTACTACCCCCACACACACACATGCACACTTGCCATTTGCAGGATTCATTCCCCTACCTAAGTCATGACACGTGAGAGAGACGCATTAGCAAAACACACTATTCGGATTACTAGATAGTTCCTCTTCTCTGGCTGTACTTATAGGGTGATGACAACATCAGTATTTTGAAAGGGTAATGTGCATCAGGTTGTGTGATCTCCTGATTGCCAAAACTAACATGTTTTTCATACAGAAATGCACACACACAAACTCCCCACATCCAAACACACACACACTTGCAGGTTTCAAACTCCTACCGATATGTGTTATAGCACTTGAGAGTGACACTGTAGCAGGTTGCCCTATTCTGAGTACTGGCCAATATCTTTTCTCAAGCTGTATGTATAGGGTGCTGTCATCATCACTGTTTGGAAAAGGTACTGTGCATCATGTTGTGTGATCCCCTGATTTCAGAAAAGCACATGTTTTTCATACAGATTTGCACACACACACAGAGTCCCCACATCCAAACACACACACATGCTATTTACAGGTTTCAAACTCCTACCTAACTACATTACAGCACTCAGGAGAGACGCATTAGCAAAGTGCACTATTCGCATTACTTGGAGGCTTCCCTTCTCCTGCTGTACTTATAGGGTGCTGACATCATCTATGTTTAGAAACGGGAATGTGCATCCTGTAGTGTGTTCTCCCCGTTGCCAAAAGGGACATTTCCCTCACACAAAATTGCACACACACTAACCCCCTTTCATCCAAACACACACACTTGCCATTTGCAGGATTCAAGCCACTACCTAACTATGTTATGACACTTGAGACGGATGCATTAGCAGAGCGAGCTATTCGCATTACTGGGAGGCTTTCCTTCTCCTGCTGTATTTATAGGGTGCTGACATCATCTGTGTTTAGAAAGGGGAATGTGCATCCTGTAGTGTGTTCTCCCAGTTGCCAAAAGGGACATTTCCCTCACACAAAATTGCACACACACTAATCCCCTCATCCAAACACACACACTTGCCATTTGCAGGATTCAAACCACTACCTAACTATGTTATGACACTCGAAACGGACACATTAGCAGAGCGTGTTATTCGCATTACTAAGAGGCTACTCTTCTCCTGCTTTACTTATAGGGTGCTGACATCATCTGTGTTTAGAAAGGGGAATGTGCATCCTGTAGCGTGTTCTCCCAGTTGCCAAAAGGGACATTTCCCTCACACAAAATTGCACACCCACTAACTCCCCTCATCCAAACCCACACACTTGCCATTTGTAGGATTCAAACCACTACCTAACTATGTTATGACACTCGAGACGGACGCCTTAGCGGATCATGCTATTCTGATTACTGGGAAGCTTTCCTTCTCCTGCTGTACTTATAGGGTGCTGACATTATCTGTGTTTAGAAAGGGGAATGTGCATCCTGTAGTGTGTTCTCCCAGTTGCCAAAAGGGACATTTCCCTCACACAAAATTGCACACACACTAACCCCCCTCATCCAAACACACACACTTGCCATTTGGAGGATTCAAACCACTACCTAACGATGTTATGACACTCGAGATGGACACATTAGCAGAGCACCCTATTCACATTACTGAGACTTCCCTCCTCCTGCTGTACTTATAGGGTGCTGACATCATCCGTGCTTAGATAGGGGAATGTGCATCCTGTAGTGTATTCTCCTAGTTGGCAAAAGGGATACTTCATTCAAACAGTCTTGAGCACACACTAACAGCCTCCACACACACTGAGCATGTACAGGATTCAACCCCCTATCTAACTATGTTATGACACTCAAGACGGACGCATTAGCGGAGCGTGCTTTTCGCATTACTGGGAGGTTTGCTTCTCCTGCTGTACTTATAGGGTGCTGACATCATCAGTGTTTAGAAAGGGGAATATGCATCCTGTAGTGTATTCTCCTAGTTGGCAAAAGCAACACTTCTTTCAAAGAGTCTTGAACACACACAAACCCCCTCCACACACACTGAGCATGTACAGGATTCAAACCCCCTACCTAACTATGTTATGACACTTGAGACGGACACATTAGCGGAGCACGCTATTCACATTAGTGGGAGGTTTCCCTTCTCCTGCTGTACTTATAGGGTGCTGACATCATCAGTGTTTAGAAAGGGGAATGTGCATCCTGTAGTGTGTTTTCCCAGTTGCCAAAAGGGACATTTCCTTCTCACAGCCTGTCACACACACAAACCCCACTCACCCACCCACACACTGAGCATTTGCAGGATTTGAACCCCTATCTAACTATATTATGACACTTGAGGGAGACGCATTAGCAGACCGCACTGTCCGAATTATTGAACAGCGATTCTGCACCTGTAGTATTTATAGGGTGCTGACATCTTTATTTCTACAGAGGTATGTACATGTAGTACTACCTGTCAGGTGGGGGATAGCATATATATGCATTTGCAGCCACCTACGTCAGGGTCAGATATGCGCATCGCACTGGCAGGTTATGTTCTATACCATGCTTTGGGACCACAGGACCTGTAACACACAACACAACCAGTCCAGAACACCACACCCACATCCAGGACACACACTTAGCTTCCCTGGGAACAGTGCCAGGATATGCAGGTGTTCACATACACCATTCCAGTTGTTAACATCAGGTACAGGCATATTGTGTGTGAGAACTACTCAGGCCTCTACCACTTTACCCTACAGCCACTACAATTTGTGGGTCCATGTGCTATGGCAGAACCACACACCACAGCCACATGGGGAATACATATTGCACCTGTCCATCTGCAACGTGGGTACTCACTGTTCCACACCAGAGGTAGACCACCATTGTTGGATATCTGACCATACCCACCTTTCCCTGGACATCCATATCCCATCTCCACCCCCAGGCAAGGTTGTCACTGCACACAAACTGTATTTAGCACAAGCAGACTCTACACTTGTGTAGACTGGGGTGGACGACTTCAGAGGACCCATGCTGGAGGACTATACTGGCCACTCAGCATAATCCTTGACAATTGCATTCTATGAGCATGTGTACAGTTTGCATTGGTCATGCTATCCCACATATACCCATGACTGCTCCACAACAAGACACCTGTCAGCGGTACACCAGCCATATATGCGCCGTACAACAGACAGAGTGACCTAATACATTGCAGAGCTGTAGCCCACAGAGGGAGAATATCTGAACAGTTCCGGCATGGCACTTTATTCACACATACTCATTACAACACAGTGTTGACAGTGGAATCGTCCAGAGAATGCAGATAGGGCTCCCCTCATTCTGTTATTGATGGACACCTACTGTCAGAGATCCTCAGCAACCCTCTCACAGCACACACCGACAACATGGCTGTGGCTTAGCACATTCAATCCCTGGGACCTCCACGGTGCCCCTGCTTGACAGAGGCACAGCTCACTAGCCTCACATGTTGCCTTCTGTGACCTACTTTACAGTGGCACAGTAGCCTACTATCCTGGGGATGCAGATGCCAAGCACACTCTGGCTGAGCTGTCATTTCCTAGGGCAACAAGCCTAGTATTGACCTCTACACCCATATGTTCAATTGTCGGATGCACAATATTTGTTGTGCTGTTCTACTGTTTGCAGGTCTTTATTGCCATAGCATTCCCTGTTCCTATGACCAACTTGTGTATCTGTGGAAGATGTTTGCATATGACGGCGATCCACTATATCACTTATGTCTCTGTAGTTATTTACTGTGTGCACTGGGCTGATTGCTGTGTTGTGGTTGGTTCCTGGACTGACACGTACAAATAGCAGATATGTGTGGCCAACTGCTAAACGGAGATATGGCCTAAGTGTGTGAGCATGCCCAGTTCAGCCTTTCCATGGCATGTTGTCTGACATATGCCTCATTTATCAAAGTGTGCGAGCATGCCCAGTGTGAGCTTTCCATATGTTGCACTCTGAAGTCCACCACATATTTGGGTGTGTGTGAACTTCAACAATATCTCACATTTATGGTTGTGTGTTGGGTGTCATGTTGTGTACTAACTTGCCAACTGCTTCGTGTCTGCCACAACAGGGATTATACTGTGCCTGCAGGGATTGCATGGGATACTTTGCAGACAGTTCTCAACATACTTTCATAATGACCTAACACTGTAGTACCGTATAGTGTACTGGTTCAGTACTTTCACTGTGGTGGACAGTATCCTGGGCTTTAGTCCTATGACTGCTTGACATCTTCATAGTGTGCACAACAGACTGTGTAGGGGCCAGTTGTGCACATATGACCATGTTGCAATATGTTCAGATATGGACTACCTACACCAGGCTCGTCCAACATTGCTAGTGTATTCCACAACATGGGTGGACATTGGCAAACACTAGCGATGTTCCCTAGGCCATATCTGATGCTAGTCACAGGGTGTGTTTGTCCTTCGAAACACATTGTAACTGGAGTTTGCCATGACATATGTCATGGTTAGTATACTGTGCCTCCGTCTACCTCTGACATAACAGTGATACCCAGGGTTAGCCTACCATCTCCCATACACTCATCAGGATTCCTCTTGAGGGGTGTCGATATGTGACTCTCTGGGTGACCTGTACCAGGAGTTTACTGAAAAGTGGGGGTGCCTTCTGTGTTATGGATCATTCTGTACAGCTTGTCCTATGTATGTCAGTGCTGGGGTTCAGGTCTCTCATGTGCATAGCTCACTGCCATTCAGATTGTACAAGGTGCAACATGTTCATTCATTCCAGGTTGGACATGGCTTCATACATCAGGCACAGCTTTCCTGTAGCTGGGAAGGATGGCGGTGTGTGGGGCTGCAGTTTGTTTACTCAGGCAACACATGGCATCTGTTCATGCTCTTTGCTACCATGGTGGGGTACTGTTGTGGACTTTACAGTTGATAGAGGTGTCTGCTGCAGTATATCCCACAGGGGCTATTGTAGTCAGTTGTGATGCTGATGGAGGATGACTGCAGAGCCACAGTGAGTTCCCCTTATCTACATCTGCCAACCTTCATGTTTGGGTGGGTATATGGTACATGTTTCTGCAAACACTACAGCCACATGTTTGTCCAGTGCAGGATATCTATCACCTTTTGTACCCAGGTCTCACATTACATGTTAGGTACCTCATGGGTTAACACCTGTGTGGTAATTTGTGGGCACTTACTGTATATCCACAGTGGTTGTCTATACACAGTTCTGCAATTAGCTTGCTGACATAGCTATGGCTACAGTTGTCTGTTTGTAGGTGGCCCTTTTGTGGGTTGCTTGTGTCAGCTGGGGGTCGGATATGGTGGGCTGTTTGTACTCATCTGCATACATGTTCAGTCACAGTCCTTCCATGTTGGCCTATACCTATGGGACATATATACAGAACGGGGGTGGGGGGGGCCAAGACCAGGCCTTGTGGGATGCCACTCATATCCGCTTTGTAGTCTGACATGGATGCGGCATGTCTGACCATGTCAGTTCTGTCCTTGGTCTGGTTTGCAACCCCTCTACTGACATAGGGGTATATATTTAAGCTGGTGAACATATCCATACTGAACTCGTAAGGTATTGTCTAGAAGCATGTGCACGGTCCAGCTACGCTGTGTGGACCACATTGCCCTCATCAATGACTTTAATGACTGCTTCAAATTGGTCAGACATGTTTAGGGGCAGGTTCTGCAGTTATGACAGCCACACTGTGTAGGGTCCAGTATCAGTAGGTCCACAATAGCCTTCTGTCTGTGGTACATACTGATCCTTTCCATAGCTGTGCAGAACAAGCTTGTCAGGATCCTGGGGTGGTAGTTTGGAGTATCCATTCAGGCAACACCTTTGTTGTGATGGACCACTGTTGTTGTACACTGCTCTTTGGGTACATATCCTGTGGTAAGGCTGACATTGGGCAGTAGTGTGATTTGGCATTCCATTATTCTTGGAGTCCATATTGGCCTCAGCACAGGACACCATCACATACCTTTGCTGCTGTGTGTTCTGCTTTGCAGATGATGGCTGTTACCTCAGCATCTGCAATGTCAGGGGACCATCAGTCTGCTGGGATAGGTATTTTGCACTCGGGGTTGCACTGCACCTGACAGGTTGTATGTTAGCAATATGTGTGTGTGTTTGGTATGTTGTTTGTAATATCTGTGTGATTCAGAGCATATCTGTGGATGCCCAACATGGTTCCTACCATCAGTTGGGTAACCCTTGTGATTATCCTTAGTGTCCTGTATGTTTTGTATCTTCATAGGTTCATGGGTTCATACTAGGCTATACACCCTAGGCCATTAGTAAGCCTAGCCAGAGTGTGTGTGTCTTTCGCCACCCCTTGCTATGTTCAATTATGGCCATTTATGAAGTTCTTCACTGTGCCTCTGTCTGGTCGTGACACAGTGAGGACCCCCAGTATACATGTACGGTCATCCATCCACTTGGCAATATTCCTATTGAGGGGTGTCAGTGAGGGGCTCTGCCTACCATGGATTGGGATCCTGTTTCTGGGTGTGGGGAGCCTCTGGGTTATGTATCTGTCCCTCCAGCACATCTTATTTCTTTATGTGTTGAGGCTGACATCTGTGACTCTCACAGCTCCAATGGCTTTGATTTCCTGTGGTGGAGCATGTCCATTACTCCTGTGTTGGACATGGCCTTGTACAACAGACATACAATGCCTCTGTGTAGGTAGTGTGTGACTGCAGTCAGCTGGGGTGTCTACAGCCAGGCAGCATATGACATATATTTCACACCCTTTATCCTGTTGGTGGGGTAACTATGAGGTCTTCCGAACCACTGCAGGTGTCACGTACGGTACATCCCATATGAGTCATTGTACTAGATTATGGGTCTGATAAGGGAACAGTACAGCGGCACAGTGACCTCTGTTGATGTTGATGTGAATCCTTTCATGATATGGTGTCCAATATCGACAATCTTCATAGCCACATTGGCATTGTGGGTGTCACATGACAGATTAATGTCGACCTGTGTCCCTAGGTCACTGATTACTCCTTGCATACATAATGGTTTGACACCTATGTGGTAATTTGTGTGTACCTTGTCTGGTATTTGGTGGGACATTCATACTGTCCAGTGTCTTCGGATGTCTGGGTGGAGTTCTTGTGTGTGAGAGTGTGGTCTGTCGCATGCTACAGACTGTACAGCAGTTTTGACTACAGTTATGTGCACATGGGTGGTTTCCGCTGCTTTGTGCATTGTCAGTTACCTGGACGTATGGGTGTCTGTGCTGCATATGGATACTCCCCCTCCTTTGATGTTTTGGTGCAGGTGTTGGGGCCATAACACATGATATGTGGTATAACCTAGTAGTGCTGATGTGCTATCACTAGGCTTGCAGCAGGCTTCTGTCACTGCACAGACATCGATGTTCTCCATAATGGGAAGTGCCTCAGGGGCATGCATATTGCAGTTTACACATCTGGCATTGGTCAGCATTACCCTTATGTTTCCTACCACTTATGTTTTCTAGGTGGGTAGTCTTTTTGGCCTTGCCTACATACGGCTCTATGGAGGCGGCAAAGGCCTTATCCAGTATCCAGACGCACACGGGTAACAGCTGCAAGCCATCCCTGGAACAGCAGCATGGTTTGTCATGCTTGACATCTCAAGCAGACAGACATTAGACCCTCTTGGAATGACAGCTGTAACTGTGCCAGCTGTTAAACATGAGCATTCTGTGTTTGTACTGTGGCATCATTCTTGGTGAGGGTTGGATGCTGCACACAGCCAGTGTCATACCGCCCTGGGGTACATACTCAGAGGGACCATCCATGTCTCTTTTGATGTTGACCAGGGAGGTACATCTCAGGTAATTCACACCAGCATGGACATTGAGTGCATCATAT
Organism: Protopterus annectens; assembly: GCF_019279795.1. Classification (NCBI taxonomy): domain Eukaryota; kingdom Metazoa; phylum Chordata; order Ceratodontiformes; family Protopteridae; genus Protopterus; species Protopterus annectens. The sequence continues at coordinate 876,235,142 of NC_056731.1, read as the reverse complement.
TCTGCTTGCTTTGGGGTGACCTGTGTACTTGTGTTATTTGGCATTTTGTGGCAGCCTACAGGCAGCTTACTCTACCCTTTCCCTTGTTCAGTCTGGTGAGTGGGACAGCAGTGTGTCTGCCTATACAGACATGTATTACGACTGTATCAGGCATGTTGTTTCTCCTTCTGGCCTTTGACTGTTTGGCACACCAGCTTTGCGTACTATTCGTTGCATGTGCTATGTTTGAAGGTTGTGGTTGCTTGTGATCTGCTTTGGAGGCTTCTGTTGGTGTGGTGTGTTTGCAATTAAGGCCTCCGGGAATATTTGTCTGTGTTTATGTGTTTGGTTTACAGTTGTGGTAGGTCTATGTGGGACTGGGTTTGTGGTGTATGTGATTACCTTCTCCTCCTGACTAGTTTTGACAGTACTGAGTTGGTGGAGCTCAACCTCTGGTTTGGATACATGGATGCATCTATCACATATATTTGTATTTATTGGGGGGTGTTGTGGTTGTCTGTGTACGTGGGACTGGTGTCACATTGCCTCTGGATTCACAGATTCTACTTGTTGTGGTTGGACTTAGTTGGTTGTATGTGTGGACATATGTTATTGCCATACTACTGGTCAGTGATTACTTCCCTTTTTATGTTTGCTCTATCATGTGGTAGCTTCCTCATTCTCTTGCATGGTTTGGTAATGGCTGGAGTCCAGCATGCCAAATGCCTGCGTGTATGGCATTGTGTGTTGTTGTTATTTGTGATTGCATACTCCAAGCATTCCTGGCTGTGTTCATGGAATGCCTGTATAACATGTTCTGTGGTGTGTCCCATATTCTGCACTTGCACAGGGCCTTTTGTGGATTCAACATCGGTTTTGAGGGCTGCAACCTATGCTTTACACATGTTTTTCACTGTGGTATTCTGGCCAGGGACTGGGGTCAGGATGTGTATATCCAGTGTGATTACTCTATGGTCTGGTCTTACCAGTGAGGGGTACACTTCTCATCTTGCCATCCAGTACACATGTTGCTGATTATCACATCCAGTATGCTTACCCCTCTTGTGGGAGTGGTACATTGTTCCTGGGCATTTGGTTTATGGTATCTGGGTAATTTTCTCCTACTGTGCTGGTGCTAGTATAATGCTCCCGGTGTATGTCTGGGTATTTTCAGTCAAGCAATATAATGTGGTTTGGGGGGCTTGATATATTCATGTACTCCGACATAGGCCAGGTGCAGTTCCTGGTATTAGGACAGTAGTCTGCAGCAGGCTATATACTGGGAGGCGGTTTTAGCCATTGGTATTTGACCATGGCTAATCCATGCTACTTCTTGTTGTGGTACCAACATGGGGGTGTGGTTATCCTTGCCATTTCTTGCTAGTCACCCTCCTTTTGTAGCTTGTTCCATGTTTTGCGGCTGTACAGCACAGTATGAGGTGTGACCTGGTAGTGTTAGGGTGCTGATGTGAGCCTTGACCCAGTTCTCTATTACAGGACTGGTATCTACATTCTCCATACTGTGTGCATTTACACCGCACACATCTTGCTGTTTATACATCTGTCATTGGGTAGCATTACATCTAGGTTCCTATCCCTTGTAGAACCTATGAAGGTGGGTTTGTGTTTTGAGACTTACCTATTCAGGGCATGCTGTGGGTACTGACAGCCTTTGCCAGTATCCATGGGGCATGGCATGATAGGTGCACGCCACCCCTAGCAGGTGGTGCATCATGTCATGCTCCGCATGTCTTCCCAGCCTGAAACACATTGGCTCCCCTTTGACTAACTGCATTACGTCAGCCAGTTATTGCACTTGATCATCCCATTGTCATTTTGTGGCTTCATGCTTGGTGAGGTGGATGTTAGTCAGGGTACTCATGTGTGCATATAGTACATGGTGTTACATTACTTAACACATCGCATTCATGCCTCAGGTGGTGCTGCAGGGCTGCCTCTGTCGGATGTGCATATTACACTTCCCTGTACATGTTTGTGAGCAGGTCATGTCATTTTAGGCATCCATGTTATTATTTGAGTGAGTCAGAGGGGGTATCATTCCCAGGGTTCCTACTGAGCCAATGTATGTGCTATGCATTGCCTCTTTGCCAAGGCCAGAGCATACTGGGCATGCCTCCTTCTGCCTACTGGGGCAGGCTCAGGTTGTTCCTCCTCCGAGTCACGCTCTGTCTGTGATGGCCTTGGCAATGGTGGGGGGCTGTTTGGCCCGGCCCTATGCTGGTCCTGCTGCAGCTGTTTTCGCAAGATCATATTATGTAGCATAGCACATACCATGACAATTTGGGTACATGTAGTTGGTGTGTACTGCAAGGCTCCACCAGATGTGTCCAGACACCGGAACTGTGACTTGAGCAGCCCAAAAACATGCTCTATTACATTACGTGTTTGTGCGTGTGCCTCATTATGGCGTTCCTGTTCAGGTGTGTGTGCGTTTCTGATGGGTGTCATCAGCCATGGCTCCAGTGCATACCCTGCATCCCCCATTAGGTGTCCGTGTGGGATGTCCCCATTGGCAAATGTCTGGTACAGCTGCGTCAAATGCCAGATGTGGGAATCGTGGTAACTGCCAGGGCAGCCAGCACACACATTCATTATTATGCCCTGGGCATCACACATGACCTGGCAGTTGATGGAGGGGAAGCCCTTGCGGTTAATGTAGGCCCTACCCCGCTCACCGGCTGGTGCTTTGATGCGTATGTGCGTGCAGTCTATTGCACCCACTACCTCAGGGTATTCCGCTATTTGCTGGAAGAGATGCATATTGCTGGCCAATACCTCACGGGCATTGGGGAAATATACATGATCACCGACATGTGCTGACATGGCATCCAGGAACTGGTGCAGTACCCTGGAGGCTGATGCCTGTGATATCCCCATCATATCGCCAGTTGGTCTCTGGAAGGTACCTGTTGCTAGTATTCTTAGGCCAACACATACCTTGGTTTCCACTGGGATGGGTTACCCTCTGTTGGTTCTGTGTGTGAGGCGTGGCCTGCACAGCTCAACAATTTGCTGCAGGAGCTCTCTGTCCACTCTATAGCGCTCTACTATCTCCAGCTCATGTAACCCGTGGTAGGTGACCCTGGGCCTGTACACTCTTCTCCGTCTCCTCACTGTGGGTTGTCTGGCACCATCTGCATTCTCACCACCTTCAGCAAGTCACCTATGTCTCATTATGACAGCTATGGCAGCCCCTAACATTTCTGCTCTGAGTTCAGCTTTTTCAGTTTTCACTTCTATTAGCTTACTCCTGTCTTGCAGTGTCTCTTAAGGGAAACATCCTGCACTACTGTTTGCAGAGTTTTAAGTGCTGGGCTACTATTCTGCCTGTGTAATTGCCTGCTTCTAATTGTTTTCACCTGCTAGCTTCAGCAGTTATCCCTGCTAGCTTCCTATTAATTCTGTTGCTTCCTTTTTCCTCTCTGTTTCCTCAGGGGGGAGAAACGTGCATACTATCAGAAACACACTCATAGTGGCTTACACGCGTGCACACATGCTTACACGGTTCAGAATCTACTTATTCGGGTTAAAACGCATGCACACCCGCGCAGACACTGTTACACGTCTGCCAGCAGCCTCCAACATACTCAGCTTGCCCTACACGTGCGCACACCAGCACAAACAGTGTTAAACATCTCCCAACACGCTCCCACATACTCAGTCTGCCTTACATGCGCGTACACTGCCCTTCTCATGCTTCATGGTGTGCACATGTACGCATGCATGCCCAGCAAGCAACTTTGGTGTAAGTCACAGTGTACATCTTCCATTTCTTGACTTTCCATGACTTATCTAGTGGCACACCTCTTTCCATGATCTGTGTCTGTCATCTGTCATGTTACACTGGCCTCCAATGAACTGCATTTCTTTCTACCATTCCCCCCCCTGTGATGTCACCTATCTCCTACTCTATTCCTCCCCCTTATGTATCTCTTACACTACTCAGACTGTGCTCATTTGCTATGTGACTATGAGATTCAGTATCCTAACCCTCATTTACATGAGATTGCCTACTAATGCTTAGTTACATGTCTTAGGCTCAGCTTCCCCCCTTAGCAACCACTACACGGTGGCCATGTTGTTTTTGGTCTGCTGGTCCCTGCATTGTCATTCCATCTATTGCATAAAACCCACATTTGTGGGTTTATAACCTTCTTTTTTATGGTTTTATACAGCGCAGCCCATTTGCGCGGGGCTGCGCTGGGTTTAAACATGGGCGATCGCAGAAAAAAAAAATTATATTTTTAATATTTTGGTATCGGGTTATATTGCCTATGGCCACATATTTGGCCTTTGGCATGCTGCCTGAGTCATATGCACCCTTTTTTTGGAGCTGACATGGCTCCGTTCTGGAATTTGCAGAAACGTACTCAGTTGTCAACTGAGTACATTTCTGCAGCTAAAACGTCTCTTACACGGACTGGTTTCTGCTTCGTGCATCGCTAATATACCTCATTTGCATACCTTTCAGCTGCAAGTGAGGTATTCAGCATGTCCAAGCCCAGTCCGTGTAAGAGACGTTTTAGCTGGTCTCTTACACGGAGTTTAGGGCTGTTCCTGGGTTGCGAGGCTTGCATGGAGTGTTGCACGTCTCTTACACTCGGTGCAAGCCTTCATGAATCCTGCCCTATGTCTTACAGAAAAGCTTCTGGACCTTTTATGTTTTTCCTCTCCTCCCTCATAAATATTTGCAGAGTCCATTTATCTATTTTTATTTCTTCTCGAGAGTATGACTGGACAAGTGTATGACATGTTAGCATGCCTTTCCTAGAAATGTTGAGGTGGTGGACTACTTCCCCCATTGGGTAGAATTACACAGGCCCCTAAATGAGCAGGAAGAACCCCAGTGAATATAGTTGAAAAAGACTGCTGTGTATTATGAATGAATACTGGATCTTAGTCTTGCATATGACTACCTGCTGTAGGTGCATCTTACAAAAAAGTATGATTTGGTATTGTATACACCTTATGTGCCTTTGCTGTACCAACCTGTATATTATATGCCTGGGGCTCTGGGTCTTTCCCATGAGATCGCCATTTGTGATATGTTTCAGCTTAATGCTAAGATTCTTCCTGTACACTAACTTCTGGCCTTCAAATTAACTTGTATTAATTAATATTCAGCATTTTCTCCAGTGGTAATAGATTCCTCTTGGGGAAGATGGCATACTCCTTACATGGTGCACTATTCTTAGTAGCAATTATAAGCCCTACTACTGTACAAAACAGCAACGCCTCTTATATTCACTTCTGATCACTGCAGAAAATGGTAGTTACTCTCTGATGTTTTCCATCACGAGGTTACTTGTTGTACCTCTCAACCTCTTAGAGCACAAAATCTGGACAAAACCTAAAATGATGGGGGGACAAATAGGGACAGCTTTTAAATATTGCTCTTACAAACTTAGAAAGTTGATAGAATAATAGGTTTTGCATTAGCATGAATTTTCTGAAGGATGTGGAGTCTTAAACGCAAATATTTGTCATTATTTAATGACTTCAACCCTCAGCTATTTGCCAGAAAAGTACAGATTTTAGGAGGAACACCCCAAAAATATGAGGCAAAATTCTGGACATTCTGCAAAAATCTGTACAGTTGATAGGTATTCACTTTCACTAATGGTTAATAAGCAGAAAATGTTATACGTTGCTTAGTAACTTAGTTGTGATACTAGTTACATTACAGTATATAATCAAGTCTGTTTTTGGCTGGCAGGTACAGTGGACTTCGCAGTGGTGCACCGACAGCCTTGTTGCCTCACAGCAAGAGATTTTCCAGTTCAATTCTCAGCTGGACTGCCTTCTGTGTGGAGTCTGCAAGTCCTCCCTACGTTTGTGATTTTCTCTGGGTACCCTTGTCCCACGTTACAAAAACTTGTATTTGGAGCATTTCTCCCCAGGCCTCAGCTGAAAATAGGCTTTGTTCCAAGTAAGGTTGCCACCCATCCCATTGTCAGTGGGACACTCACGGGTTGAGCTACCTCATCCCGTTGCCTGCTGTGCAAAGTAATGGGACTTGAAAAGTCCCGCTTTTCAATCCCACTGAATTGCTGTGGAAAAGCCACAATTACTTCTGGCTTTTCCATGACAATTCAGTTACTCACCAACTTGTACCTGCAGGTAAAGCTGCTGCCTGTTAGGTGTGGGTGCTTTAATCTATGCAGCGATTGGCTGCAATTCATGAAAGGGGTGGGGATTGGGGCAGGAAGAGCCCTGCAAAGATCATGGCTGTAGGAGCGCTTTATTTTAAACACTTCTACAACCGTTGAAAAAGACCGAGGTTTTTTTTTTCTAATGAGCCATCCATTCAGCCAGCCATCCAGCCAGCCAGCCAGACATCCAGCCATCCATCCAGCCAGCCAGCCAGACAGACAGCCAGTTAGCCAGCCATCCATCCATCCATCTAGCCATCCATCTAGCCAGCCATCCAGCCAGCCATCCAGCCAGCCAGCCAGCCAGCCAGCCATCCATTCATGCAGCCAGCCATCCACTCATTCATGCAGCCAGCCATCCATTCATTCATGCATCCAGTCATCCATTCATGCAGCCAGCCATCCATCCAGCCATCCATCCATTCATGCAGCCAGCCAGCCATCCATCCATTCATGCAGCCAGCCAGCCATTCATGCAGCCAGCCAGCCATCCAGCCAGGCATCCATTCATTCAGCCACCCATCCATCAAGCCATCCATCAAGTCATTCATCCATCCAGCTGCTACTCCCACCAACCAGCTAGCCACTCCAGCAGCCAGCCAGCCAGTCATCTAGCCACTCCAGCAGCTGGCCAGCTAAACACTCCAGCAGCCAGCCAACCAGCCACTCCAGCAGCCAGCTAGCCAGCTAGCTAGCCACTCAAGCATCCATCCGTCGTACCCATAACATCTCCTTCATCACTCCTGTGGTGACATCATTGTAGAGGGTGTGGCCAATGTCATATTGGCCACACCCCCACGCCCCACTTTGGTCTCCTTAAAAGGTGGCAACCCCGGGTTTGTGCTAACAGGTTGTGCATGGCTGTAATATAACAACCTATTTGAATCAGACTGCATACTGTTTTCCTTTAAGATTAAGTCATTTCATAAGGTGATTTGACTCCTTTAAACCTTACCTCCGTTGATGAAGATATATCTTGTTGACATTGAAAAGATCGCTGATGGTCAGGAAGACAGAGTAATCTCACTCTAGTTTTAATATTATAAACACTATTGGCACAAAAAAGACATGGCATAAAAAACACATCAAGTTTATAATGTGGTTGGGAGAGTTTTAGAAAGTTTGTTTTGAAACAGTTGTACTACGGAAAAATACGTTTGAAGCTTTTGGCTCACTGCCATACTGTACAGCAAAGAGTAACTACCGCATTTGTGGTTTTAAAAGGGAGAGAGCACATACAGAAGGAAAGCCCCTTATTAACCCAAATGAAGGAACTTTGGAAAGTCTTCAGTATTTAGGGAAAAATAAAAATTTGTCAACATGGTAGACAGAGACTATACCACAGTATTAGAGGAGCATAACATTGATGGTTGGTGAGTAAAAAATCTTTGACTGACATGTGACTACATAGGACATTCCTTTAAATGCAAATAAGATCGTACTGGGAGCCAACAGAAATACAAGTATATAAGAAAAATCAAGTTTGTTAAGAAGCATATTAATATTTAAATGTGGTAAAATATTAATTTCAATAAGCAACGTCACGTTTGCTTTTATTACATGAGATATCAGTGGGTCATGTTTCTAATATATATAGAAATATTACTTTGCCCTTATCTTATGTAGGTAAATATCATTTGTCAATCTAAGGTTTCAGGCAAAATCTTCATGGGTAGCAGGTTGTTGCTAATGTGAACACTCCACTTTGTAGCATGTTGTAGTCGAGTTACTTTCAGGAATCAGTTTGGAAATGCTTCTGTTTTTTAATATTAACTATTTTATGAAATGTAGTGCTGTTAATATAGTTTATTTAGCCACACAAACTTGCTGGCATTTTATACTGGGAAGTGGGAAGACTACTAGATTTTTGAAGACTAACAAATTAATGCTTTTATTTTTCAAAAATTAACACATAGTGAGAAAATAATAATGTTGCATTTAAACAATGAAAATACGAATCTGTTCACTGCAGGTTTTCATTCCAGACCATCAATATTCTGGTATCTGGCTAAAAAGAAGGGCACATAGAAGTTTGGATTTTTAAGTCAAATAGTGCTATATTATGAGAGAAATATTTAGGTATAGACAATTTCATTCTGGATGGCAAAAAACTGACAAAAGCATGGCATCTATAAAATCTCACATGAAAATAAATGTGTGTGTGTGTGTGTGTGTGTGTGTGTGTGTGTGTGTGTGTGTATGTGTGTGTTTATTCTTATTTTCATTTAGGTTAATTATGGTAATATACTGGGTGTAGTAATTTTATATGTTAAAGTTATAATGTTCATATTACACATACTGGAAGCAGAACAGTTTGACCCCAATGCTATTGGATACACTTTCATATTAAAATTCACATTTATTGTCTATGAGAATATATATTGGACAGTTTGACCTGGGATGTTTTAACCCTAGAATACTTGACCCCAATTAAATTTAATACATTCATTTTAATATTTAATATTTTAATTACGAATTTTAGATTGAAATGTAATATATTTAACATTCTAATATGTAAATTTGAATTTAACATATTATTTAATATCTAAATATAATTAATTTAATTAACAATGGTTTTTAACATGTTAAAAATGAAATCAATCATGATTTTACATAGGAAGTTAAGATATTTAACTAGCGTATTTGAAGATTTACTCAACATATCTGAAGTTTTATTCAGTTTTATGGATTTAATTATTAAAGCTGGTTTTATTCTCCAGTGTTCCATTTTTTTTTACTTTGCTAATGTGAGTTCTCTATGGTTGTACCAGATTACAGACCTGTAATGCGAATAATGCTTTCTGTTTAATGACGTGTTATTTTCTGTGCATTTGTGTATGATTGTCATATGTTTTTGCTATTCTTGATGAGTGCTATAAACTATTATAAAGCCTTGTTAACTAGGTTGTAACAGTAGTATCAAACTGTATTCAGATCTTGATATGGAATGTGTTAATGCAGGGGTCAGAATGCCTCGTACCCCACATTCTTATGCACCTGTGTATAATTGTGTATTTCAGTATTCATCATGCACTTACAGTAATTTGGATGCAGTGCCATCCAGTGGCAATCTGCACTCTAAATACAGAGCTTAAAATACAACCAGGCTATAAAGTATTTTGAAAGGCGTAATAAATGGTTGAATTTGCATGGATGTTTAGTATGTTAAGTCATTTAACCAGGTCTGTCAAGGGAAAACTTTAAGTGAATGCACTGTAAAGCTTCTGTGAATTATGCTTAATATGATCTGGTTATATAGTGATTCTGATTTGTTTAGAGTTGTTGCTACAATTAAATAATTTTTATTTGTTGCAGTGCCTGTGATCATCAAGTCCCCCTCTCACTGTCACTCATGCCTGTTTATTACCTAATCGCGTGTAATCCACAGTAAGGAGAGAACTAGTTCGGTGAGGCCGTTATACAGGCAGTCTCAGCAGTGATTTCTCAACTCACTAGCATTACAGCAATGAGGAGATGATTATTTAAACCTAGCCTCTCCAGTGGGCAGAGACAAGAATGACCTCAGTCATCATATGGTCAGCAATACCCTTCCTGTTGCAACTGACATTTCAGTATACTCACAAGCTCATATCAAAGTAGCCATGTGGCCCAATGACCATCCGCCACTTGCAACACTGGTCCTTCTCTGAGGAATTGTGGCACTGGACAGCCCCAAACCTTCCATTTCTCCCTCTCAAGATGGGCATGCTCATCCTCCCCTGCCAGCGTCAGGCACTTGACCTACTAATCAACTTCAGATAACTTGGATCATAGTAAAGACTTTATATGCCACAGCTGTACATACCACTGGAGTTGGGTGAAATACAATTTAGTCATTGATGGCGTGGTACTACCTTCGATTTATGCAGAGTCTTCTCTATATTTAAGATGTACACAGTTGCTGATTTAGTACTTCCAAAATAATGATGTATTACAGTTATCAAGGATACATGTTTAATGTCAAAACAGGGTGTCTGCCTGCATTATTTCCTTGCTGAGTTTAGTGACAAGCCTGGGCTGCTAAAAATGTCAGCTTGGGTGAGGGAGAGGGATGTATTGAAATGACAGACAGGCTCTTTCCATTTACAAAATGTTTAAGTATCAACATTTGTACATCTCCTGTTGGAGGCCAGGTGAAGTTTTATAGGATCATAGGATCATAGGAGGTTGCTAGGCTAATGGCCTTGGGGCCCTTACAAGCCTAGCCAAGGGTTTATCCACAAAAAAGAACCCTCAGTCAGCACCTGCTGTCACTGTCAATGAGGGACAAAGGTGGAACCCCAGGAACAAGTTTGTGGTTTCCCATCCACTCATCAAAGTAAGAGACCTCATTGCACTTGAAGAGGGTCAGCGAGGTACTCTGTTTGGCATGTATGCAAAGTCTATTCCAGGGACAGAGCAGCCTCTGGGAGAAAATCTTGTCTCTCCAGCAGGTTTTGTTAATGTCACATATTAGATTTAGGCCTATTGAGCAGGTAACGCGCAAGGAGTTAGACTTATGGATATGGAGCATCTGTCATAGGGCAGGGTCCGATATTGCACTGTAGACGAGGCACAGATCACCTCAGAGCAATCTGTATGATACCGAGTAGAAATTTAGTGATTTGAGCCTGTCTACATAGGACATATGTTGAAGGCCATGGATTCTCTTTGTGAGATATTTGTTTGACCTTTCCAGTTGGTGAAGGTGTTTGAAGAGGTACATACTAAACAGGGCATTATACTCCATTGTAGGCCTAATGAGGGAGGAGTACAGAGAGGTAATAACCTCCTTTTTTCTGGATGCAATCCCTTTACTTATGAGATGGACCAAGTAAAAGGCTTTTCTGACCACTGCTGCTACATGATGGTTGCATGTGAGGTTATTGTCAACCTGAGTACCCAGGTCTCTCACCACAGGTTGTGTTCTTAGGGGTTTGCTGTTGATGTGGTAATCAGTAGGGGCAGTGTTTTTGCAGAATGGTATGATAATACTTTTTTGTGTTTAACTTAAGGCCATGACTTTGACACCAGTTAATTTTAGCTGTGAGACCCTCTTGCAGTATGTTAACATCATTTGGGGAGCCATTGATGGCACCTAACTTAACAGTCATCCAAAAACATGGTCAGAAGTAGATGCCAAACAGTAGGGGTCCCAGGGCAGATTCCTGGGGAACACCACTAGTGACAGGTCTGCTTTTGGAGATGGTAGCACCTATTTTGACCTTGTGGGTCCTATTGATGAGCCAGTTGGCCACCCACCTGATGAGATTTACACCAAGTTGTGTTAGCTTTGCAATGATGCCCAAGTGGGGATTGTGCCAAAGGCCTTGGTCAAGTCTAGGTAAGCTGTATATACTGACTTTTTGAGATAATTATTTAGTACATGTGACTATGAGGCATAACATGGTGAATGTGACAATAGGTGTAGGACTTATGCTGGGGTATCAACTTTTTCCAGTGCTCACTACATCTATGAGTAAAAGTGAACTCATGGAACTGTCTCTGTTAGCTGATGACTGCTGTCATCCAGGCCATTCCCTTCTACTCCCTCACTGTCAGAATGAGGGGTAGAACTGAATTTGGTCTTCCTGAGCATAAAACCGCTGTCCTGCTGATAGGTTGCACTGGGGCAGGCAGGAGTAAATTTGGAGACTTGGAGATATGAAGTAAATAGATGCCAGGAAAACTCAGACAATGCATGGGACAAGAGAGAGTCTTAGCAGGGGGAAAGAACCTAACGAAGTCTTAGCAGGGGGAAAGAACCTAATGAAGTCTTAGCAGGGGGAAAGAACCTAACGAAGTCTTATCAGGGGGAAAGAACCTAACGAAGTCTTAGCAGGGGGAAAAAACCTAATGAAGTCTTAGCAGGGGGAAAGAACCTAATGAAGTTGAAACTAAGAATGTTGAAATCCTCAGGAATGCCTTTGTTGAAAAAGAGACTAATAAAAACATGGAGAAAGCAACAGTTAAGAAGTGAATGGTGTAAAAAAATCAGTGAGAGGAGGAGGAATTTTACAAAACAACAGTGAACGAAGAAATATAAAGTCCATATGTTTTTCTCTACTCCTTAATATTTTTCACTGCCAATATAACTTTGAAGGCTCCAGCACAGGGACAAGTTAAAACAGCCTCTAATTAAAAGTTCTAAGAAAACACTGGTCAACATCTTAAGCCGGAAAATGCATAAGTCCCTGATACAGCTGAAACTAAGCAAGAAATCTTTTAAGCCCCAGGAAATGCTGACTAAAAGAAGAATAATCACTATGTGTGAGAATACTCACTCTCACTGTCATTACGTATTATTGTTAGAAAGATCTGTACACAAGTTCAGCATCAGTAATAAATCACGCCTTACGTGACTTATGCATCAGTACCAATGGAGACTTAACATGACTTTTTTAACATGGATCAGGGTACAGAATGAGCACTCCTCATGTGTATTTACCTTTGCCCATTAATTAAGGTAATTACTAAGTTAAAACAAGTGGAAACCATGTAAAAGTAGGAGTGAATCAGCTGTTCACCATTCTGCTGCCCTGTTTGTAAGCCATCCCCTATTCTCCTCCAAATGTTGGGAGATGGGAGCACCATCTATCAATGAAGACTATTAGACATGGCAAACTCTACTTCTGTCTCAAGGATACTGACAGCAATAACCAGTACCCCTCCTTCATCAGGAAAGCATTACATTTAAACCTTAGAGTCAAGCAACTGCAAGTCCCTTCCAGCTGTACACTTTTCAATAGACTGTTACTGTAAAAAGGTCATTGGTCATACTTATTATTGAAAAATGTTAACTTTAGGCAAATGGGTACTTTAAATTACTTCTTAGGGATACATCATAGCATCCAGACTTTTGATTGTCCTAATTCTTTCTTCAGCAACTGCAGACAGCTTTGGATCTGTGCATGGACCAAACAAAGAAAACACCATGAATAAGAACAGTTGTTTTTGAAGTAGATTTTAGTAGCACCAAAACACCATCTGGTACCTCGGCCTATCCTTGAAGGTGAAAGGTCGAGGTACCAGATGGTGTTTTGGTGCTACTAAAATCTACTTCACAAACAACTGTTCTTGATCGTGGTGTTTTTCTTTAGTTATTTCAGCTTTGGCTGTTGTGGTTTTTCAATCACGGACCAAACAATCCATACAAAGCAAGTCTCAATGTCATCATGGCACAAGTTATAACTGTACTTAGGATTTCTGGAAAGCAAACAGTGCAAACTAGGAACAGTACTATAATACTGCAAATATCTTGGCTGAATCATGATAATATAGCAACAATCCATCTAATATTATCTCTTGAGAATCACATTTTCTCGACTTAAGCAAGTAGAAGTAGATGATCATACTAGACAAAGAAGATGCAAAAGATTTTTCAGGTTCAGGACAGAGAAAAACATTTTTCATTCGCAGCCTCAGCACACCAGGACTTCTGCATGTACTTTATGTATAGTAGCATGTATTGTTAACCTCACAGCTCAAGCAAAATTATTATTATTTTTTTATTTTCATTTGTTAACCAGGGTAGAACATTGATCCCAATGGAGTACAATAGACAGAAGATAACCAAGTTGATATTTTTTGAGTAGATGCATGCATAATGATAAATAGTGAGCCATGTTTCACAAGCAAATACTCAGCACACAGGTGTTGCTAGGGTGTGGCAAAAGGGGGAATGTCCTAGGAACAATGTGTTTTGGGACATGATTTGCAGATGCTGATGGAATGGTAGTGTAGTTCCAGCATTCAGAAATGAAGACTGATTGTCATGTCTAACTGTTTTAGATTTGGTCCTCAATTCAGAGACAGGACCTTCTGTAAATAAAAGAAGTATAAAAAATAATATAATAATAACACTCTCATTTAAAGTGTAACACAAGTTACACGACTTAAAATGCAGTATGCACAGTAACTATTCACTACATGCAGTATGGACAATAAGGTGCATGTACGGGGGAAGGGAGAGGTAAGAGAAAGTTAAGGAAGAGTACAAGGAAAGAAGAAGAAAAGCGAAAGGACAGGGTAGGGGGAGCGAGACTTCACTGGTAGAATAAAGTGTTGTATGAAGGAAAAGAGAAGCTACAGGGGAAACATATTTAGTTTATGTTACCTACTGTATGACACTTACAAAATACTTCATGACTAAAATACTGTTTAATTTGGCTATGGTAGGCTTGGTTGGAAGGGAATGATCATATTTTTAGAAAGCTGACATTAATTAAAATGATTATCTTACCTAAGATGTTATAAGTAGTTCAATCAATATCGTTTATACTAGATAACATAAACTGCTGAAAAGGTTAAACAAGATGGTGCTTTTTTCTTTAAATATCTTTATTAAGTTTCAAATAACAAATGCCATAAACACATTAACAAGTAACAAGCAAAACACATAACATTAAGCGCCTTAAAAACTTCATACCAAAATTGTTTATATTATTTAAACTATTTACAGAACTAATTTACGAACACATCATTTTTGCTAACAATATTCAATAAAAAGATATCACTGCTGCTACAATTGATATCCATAATAACAATACATTTGTATTCCACAGGTATCCACTTAGGATGTTCCATGTATTTATGTGACAGTAAGAAACAACTCATTTTTTATCAAAGTATAATTGTGAAAGTTAAAACAAGTATCATGTACTGAAGTACAGCTTTATGAATAGACATTTTTATAAGACTGGCCAAAGTCCAGTCTTTTTATTTATTTCCCATTTTTATTCAGTATCCCCAATAACCAAAACTTCCAGTCCAGTTCTTGCTGTCCGGAAAAAAAATCCATTTAGGCCTCTCATGAGCTGTAGTAACTACAGAGGGATTAAACTGAAGCATGAAGTTATGGGAAAGAGTAGTGGAAGCTAGATTAAGAAGGGAGGTGATGATTAGTGATGATTAGAGATCAGCAGCATGGTTTCATGCCAGGAAAGGGCACTACAGATGTGATGTTTGCTCTGAGAGGGTTGATGGAGAAGTATAGAGAAGGTCAGAAGGAGTTGCATTGTGTCTTTGTGGACTTAGAGATAGCATAGGACAGGGTGCCTAGAGAGGAGTTGTGATATTGTATGAGGAAGTCGGGAATGTCAGAGAAGTATGTAAGAGTGGTACAGGATATGTACGAGGGTAGAGTGACAGCAGTGAGGTCTGCGGTGGGAGTGACGGATGCGTTTAAGGTGGAGGTGAGAATACATCAAGGATCAGCTCTGAGCCTTTTCTTATTTGCAATGGTGATGGACAGGTTGAAACACAAGATCAGACAGGAGTCCCCATGGACTATGATGTTTGCAGATGACATTGTGATCTGTAGTGAGAGTAGAGAATAGGTGGAGGAGACCCTGAAGAGGTGGAGATATGCTCTAGAATGAAGAGGAATGAAGATCAGCAGGACTAAGACAGAATATATGTGTGTGAATGAGAGGGAGGATAGAGGAATGGGAAGGATGCAGGAAGTAGAGGTGGCAAAGGTGGATGAGTTTAAATACTTGGGATCAACAGTTCAGAGTAATGGTGAGTGTGGAAGAGAGGTGAAGAAGAGAGTACAGGCAGGATGGAGTGGGTGGAGAAGAATGTCAGGAGTAATTTGTGACAGACGAGTACCAGTAGGATTGAAAGGGAAGGTCTACAAGAGGGTAGTGAGATCAGCTATGTTATATGGGTTGGAGACAGTGGCACTGACAAAAAGGCAAGAGTCAGAGCTAGACATGGCAGAGTTAAAGATGTTAAGATTTGCACTGGGTCTAACGAGGGTGGACAGGATTAGGAATAAGTATATTAGAGGGTCAGCCAGGTTGGAAGGTTTTGGAGACAAAGCCAGTGAGGCAAGATTATGTTGGTTTGGACATGTGCTGAGGAGGGATGCAGAGTATATTGGGAAAAATATGTTAAGGATGAAGCTGCCAGGTAACAGGAAAAGAGGAAAGCCTAAGATAAGGTTTATGGATATGGTGAGAGAGGACATGCAGGTAGTTGATGTGACAAGAGCAAGATACAGAGGACAGAAAGAAATGGAAACAGATGATCCACTGTGGCAACCCCTAATGGGAGCAGCCGAAAAAAGAAGAAGAAGAAGATAAAGCCACCCCCACACCTTCTGCTAATGGACAACTCCAACACGTGTTTTAAGCCTGCTGCTTCACTTTCACATCCCCAAACAGTTTGAAAAATTCACCTCCTACCTTCTTTGTATAGCAGTTTAAGCATTACATACCAGTTATAAACAATTCTCATCTGTTGATCTTCTAATCTTGACCACTTCCGTATTTGTTGCACCCTTTCCAGATTTCTTCCCATTCCTCTTTATTTGTATTTCCTCCCTCTGCCCATATTCTATGAATCTGTGTCTAGGTGACTTTTTGCTTTACTTCCCATAGATCCTCATGTACTAAGCTTGCCCTTCCTGTTTTATACTGGCTTACTTCTGCATGGCGCAACTTTGTTTTGAATGCTGTATAAGTGCTACCTATATGTCTTAGCTGCTCAAATGCAAATCAGTTTCCTCTGGGTTGATTATATTGTCTACAAAGTATGTCAAATATACTTTGGAATTCCCCAGCAATTGCCATAATATACAACCATTTTACAATTCCTACACTCACACATGAAGTTTTCACCCTAACTGCAATCATGCAACATACTTCTGGATGTTTCCATATGTCACCCGCAGGCCTTAAGTCTCCAACCCAATCCTTTATTGGTTTTCAGACCATATTCTCATGGCAACAATCATTCCTGTATTATTCCTTTCTTCCTTTCCTGGGATAGTTGTGTCTTACTGTTTGATTTTGTTCTGTCCACACCTGAACTAGTTGGGCAAGCTGAGAGGCTAATGCATATCTATGAATATCTGGAAGCCCCCAACCACAATACCTCATAGATTTGTGAATTACAACAGAGAATCTCTTACCAGCATTTTCTAGTATAGCCTCAGTTATCAAGGATTATAACTGTACTAACCTCAAACTAACTTCAAACAAAATAGGTTCATAGGTTCATAGGTTGGTACTAGGCTATCAGCCCTAGGGCCTATACAAGCCTAGCCATAACAATTCCCTGGCTATTTCTTCCCACAATATTTACTTCCCTGGACCCCTGTCTAGCAGGGTGACTGACGTGATCCCTTGGGTGAATTTCCTATCTCCCATCCAATCGTCAGGTTCCTTTTAAAGAGGGCCAAAGAGGCGCTCTGCTTGACATGTATGGACAGTCTATTCCAGAGTCTGGGGAGTATCTGGGTCAGGAAACTATCCCTCCAGCATGTTTTGTTCATTATGATGACAAGGTTTAGATCCCTGGAGCATGTGGCTCTGAGAGATTGGGATTTCTTTAAGTGTGCATGTCCAACAGCTCTGGGTTTGACATGGCCTTGTATGTTAAGCAGAGATCGCCCCTGAGTAGACAATATGTGACAGAGTATAGCTGGAGTTCTTTTTAGACGGTCAACATAGGGCATCTGCTTTAGATCTGTGATTCTTTCAGTGAGGTATTTCTGCGGCCTTTCCAGTTGTTGCAGATGCCTTGAGAGGTGCATACCAAATGGGCCGTTGTATTCTATAATGGCAAAGAAAAGGCAGAGGACAAAGTAGATTCACTCTATTAACTTTTACTAAAAAAAATCTGAAGAAGTCTTTGTATTTAACAAGACGAAAAGTGCTTCATGTTTATCATGTATTTTTCTAGTAAAAGTTAATAGAGTGAATCTACTTTGTCCTCTGCCTTTTGTTTGCCATTCTTTGGTTTTTGGACTTTTGAGAAGTTTGTATTGTTTGCCTATTTTCTTGGTATTCTACAATGGTTCTAATGAGGGATGAGTACAGTGGGACAATGACCTCCTTTCTTCTGGTGATTATCAAAGGTGAGAACACTGTCCACCTGTGTCCCTAAGTCTCTTATCACACTTTCGGTGTTTAGTGTACTGTCATCTATGTGGTAATTCACGGGTACATGTTTTTTCCCAAAGGGGATAACTATACATTTCTTGGCATTGAGCTTGAGCCCATGACTCTGGCACCAAGCATCTGTTTCTGTAAAGCCCTTTTGTAGAATATCCACATAATTTGGGGATTCAATAATGGCTCCCAGTTTTCAGTCATCTGTGAACTTTGTTAGCCAGAGTCCCTTAATGTTGGCCTGTACTTCAGAGAAGTAGATGCCAAACAAGAGCGGTCCCAGGACTGAACCCTGAGGTACTCCACTTGTCACTTGTCTGGAGCTGGATTTGGAGTCGGCTACTTTTACAGTGTGGGTTCTGTTGGTAAGATGGTTGTCAACCCATCTATTGATGTAGGGATTAATGCCCAGCTTAGTAAATTTATCTATGATTCCAGAGTGGGGGATGGTGTCAAAAGCCTTGGCGAGGTAAAGATAGGCTGTGTGGACCACCTTACCATCACCCACAGCTCTGGAGACTGATTAGAAGAAGTCAATCAGGTTCAAGAGACAAAATTGACCCTTCACGAACCCAAACTGGGTGGGGTCCAGTGTTTGAAGATTGCCAATGTCTTTGTTTATAAGTTGCATGATGATACATTCCATGGCCTTGCAGATCAGATTCGTCAGACTGATGGGGTGGTAGTTCCCAGGATCCAAGATGGATCCCCCCTTGTGGAGTGGGATAACTGTAGCTGTGTGCCACTTAGTGGGCATGAAGCCTTAGATGAGGCTATGATTAAACATGACACTTAGGTGAGGTGCCAGTTCATTTTGTAGTTCATGTAGTACACAGCCTGGGATGTTGTTTGGTCCCATGGATGCTGTTTTCTTAGCTTTGGAGAGTGTGTTTTTTACCTGTGTAGCCATTATTACTGGAATGTGGCAATCTTTTGGTATTGAGATGGGTCCTTTAGGGGGTGAGAGGGGGGTGAAGTTGGCACTGCATCGATCTGCCAGGATATTGGCAATATCCTTGGGATCAGTATATTTAATGCCAAAGCACTGGAACTGGCAGATT